>NW_027440727.1:0-67049 GCF_031893055.1 Leptodactylus fuscus | reverse complement strand
CATAGGGTTTCATTGATCGTGTATTCTTGAGTGTAGCTCTGGCTGAGAAGGTCGCAGCCATGGGAAAGTTGACAGTTAAGCCTATCTAGTGACAGCCCATCATAGGCTATCTGGGTGATCTTGCAACTTGTATCATGTCGGAGTTTGATTTTCCCCATAGGGTTTCATTGATCGTGTATTCTTGAGTGTCGCTCTGGCTGAGAAGGTCCCAGCCATGGGAAAGTTGACAGTTAAGCCTATCTAGTGACAGCCCATCATAGGCTAGCTGGGTGATCTTGCAACTTGTATCATGCCGGAGTTGGATTTTCCCCATAGAGTTTCATTGATCGTTTTCTCGGCAACTTCTATCAAGCAGGAGTTTAATTTTCCCCATAGCGCTTCATTGATCGTGTACTCTTGAGTGTAGCTCGGGCTGAGAACGACGCAGCCATGGGAAAGTTGACAGTTAAGCCTATCTAGTGACAGCCCATCATAGGCTAGCTGGGTGATCTTGCAACTTGTATCATGTCGGAGTTTGATTTTCCCCATAGGGTTTCATTGATCGTGTATTCTTGAGTGTAGCTCTGGCTGAGAAGGTCGCAGCCATGGGAAAGTTGACAGTTAAGCCTATCTAGTGACAGCCCATCATAGGCTAGCTGGGTGATCTTGCAACTTGTATCATGTCGGAGTTTGATTTTCCCCATAGGGTTTCATTGATCGTGTATTCTTGAGTGTAGCTCTGGCTGAGAAGGTCCCAGCCATTGGAAAGTTGACAGTTAAGCCTATCTAGTGACAGCCCATCATAGGCTAGCTGGGTGATCTTGCAACTTGTATCATGCCGGAGTTGGATATTCCCCATAGAGTTTCATTGATCGTTTACTCGGCAACTTCTATCAAGCAGGAGTTTAATTTTCCCCATAGCGCTTCATTGATCGTGTACTCTTGAGTGTAGCTCGGGCTGAGAACTACGCAGCCATGGGAAAGTTGACAGTTAAGCCTATCTAGTGACAGCCCATCATAGGCTAACTGGGTGATCTTGCAACTTGTATCATGTCGGAGTTTGATTTTCCCCATAGGGTTTCATTGATCGTGTATTCTTGAGTGTAGCTCTGGCTGAGAAGGTCGCAGCCATAAGAAAGTTGACAGTTAAGCCTATCTAGTGACAGCCCATCATAGGCTAGCTGGGTGATCTTGCAACTTGTATCATGTCGGAGTTTGATTTTCCCCATAGGGTTTCATTGATCGTGTATTCTTGAGTGTAGCTCTGGCTGAGAAGGTCGCAGCCATGGGAAAGTTGACAGTTAAGCCTATCTAGTGACAGCCCATCATAGGCTAGCTGGGTGATCTTGCAACTTGTATCATGTCGGAGTTTGATTTTCCCCATAGGGTTTTATTGATCGTGTATTCTTGAGTGTAGCTCTGGCTGAGAAGGTCGCAGCCATGGGATAGTTGACAGTTAAGCCTATCTAGTGACAGCCCATCATAGGCTAGCTGGGTGATCTTGCAACTTGTATCATGCCGGAGTTGGATTTTCCCCATAGGGTTTCATTGATCGTTTACTCGGCAACTTCTATCAAGCAGGAGTTTAATTTTCCCCGTAGCGCTTCATTGATCGTGTACTCTTGAGTGTAGCTCGGGCTGAGAACGACGCAGCCATGGGAAAGTTGACAGTTAAGCCTATCTAGTGACAGCCCATCATAGGCTAGCTGGGTGATCTTGCAACTTGTATCATGTCGGAGTTTGATTTTCCCCATAGGGTTTCATTGATCGTGTATTCTTGAGTGTAGCTCTGGCTGAGAAGGTCGCAGCCATGGGAAAGTTGACAGTTAAGCCTATCTAGTGACAGCCCATCATAGGCTAGCTGGGTGATCTTGCAACTTGTATCATGTCGGAGTTTGATTTTCCCCATAGGGTTTCATTGATCGTGTATTCTTGAGTGTCGCTCTGGCTGAGAAGGTCCCAGCCATGGGAAAGTTGACAGTTAAGCCTATCTAGTGACAGCCCATCATAGGCTAGCTGGGTGATCTTGCAACTTGTATCATGCCGGAGTTGGATTTTCCCCATAGAGTTTCATTGATCGTTTTCTCGGCAACTTCTATCAAGCAGGAGTTTAATTTTCCCCATAGCGCTTCATTGATCGTGTACTCTTGAGTGTAGCTCGGGCTGAGAACGACGCAGCCATGGGAAAGTTGACAGTTAAGCCTATCTAGTGACAGCCCATCATAGGCTAGCTGGGTGATCTTGCAACTTGTATCATGTCGGAGTTTGATTTTCCCCATAGGGTTTCATTGATCGTGTATTCTTGAGTGTAGCTCTGGCTGAGAAGGTCGCAGCCATGGGAAAGTTGACAGTTAAGCCTATCTAGTGACAGCCCATCATAGGCTAGCTGGGTGATCTTGCAACTTGTATCATGTCGGAGTTTGATTTTCCCCATAGGGTTTCATTGATCGTGTATTCTTGAGTGTAGCTCTGGCTGAGAAGGTCCCAGCCATTGGAAAGTTGACAGTTAAGCCTATCTAGTGACAGCCCATCATAGGCTAGCTGGGTGATCTTGCAACTTGTATCATGCCGGAGTTGGATATTCCCCATAGAGTTTCATTGATCGTTTACTCGGCAACTTCTATCAAGCAGGAGTTTAATTTTCCCCATAGCGCTTCATTGATCATGTACTCTTGAGTGTAGCTCGGGCTGAGAACGACGCAGCCATGGGAAAGTTGACAGTTAAGCCTATCTAGTGAAAGCCCATCATAGGCTAGCTGGGTGATCTTGCAACTTGTATCATGTCGGAGTTTGATTTTCCCCATAGGGTTTCATTGATCGTGTATTCTTGAGTGTCGCTCTGGCTGAGAAGGTCCCAGCCATGGGAAAGTTGACAGTTAAGCCTATCTAGTGACAGCCCATCATAGGCTAGCTGGGTGATCTTGCAACTTGTATCATGCCGGAGTTGGATTTTCCCCATAGAGTTTCATTGATCGTTTACTCGGCAACTTCTATCAAGCAGGAGTTTAATTTTCCCCATAGCGCTTCATTGATCGTGTACTCTTGAGTGTAGCTCGGGCTGAGAACGACGCAGCCATGGGAAAGTTGACAGTTAAGCCTATCTAGTGACAGCCCATCATAGGCTAGCTGGGTGATCTTGCAACTTGTATCATGTCGGAGTTTGATTTTCCCCATAGGGTTTCATTGATCGTGTATTCTTGAGTGTAGCTCTGGCTGAGAAGGTCGCAGCCATGGGAAAGTTGACAGTTAAGCCTATCTAGTGACAGCCCATCATAGGCTAGCTGGGTGATCTTGCAACTTGTATCATGTCGGAGTTTGATTTTCCCCATAGGGTTTCATTGATCGTGTATTCTTGAGTGTAGCTCTGGCTGAGAAGGTCGCAGCCATGGGAAAGTTGACAGTTAAGCCTATCTAGTGACAGCCCATCATAGGCTAGCTGGGTGATCTTGCAACTTGTATCATGCCGGAGTTGGATTTTCCCCATAGAGTTTCATTGATCGTTTACTCGGCAACTTCTATCAAGCAGGAGTTTAATTTTCCCCATAGCGCTTCATTGATCGTGTACTCTTGAGTGTAGCTCGGGCTGAGAACGACGCAGCCATGGGAAAGTTGACATTTAAGCCTATCTAGTGACAGCCCATCATAGGCTAGCTGGGTGATCTTGCAACTTGTATCATGTCGGAGTTTGATTTTCCCCATAGGGTTTCATTGATCGTGTATTCTTGAGTGTAGCTCTGGCTGAGAAGGTCCCAGCCATGGGAAAGTTGACAGTTAAGCCTATCTAGTGACAGCCCATCATAGGCTAGCTGGGTGATCTTGCAACTTGTATCATGCCGGAGTTGGATTTTCCCCATAGAGTTTCATTGATCGTTTACTCGGCAACTTCTATCAAGCAGGAGTTTAATTTTCCCCATAGCGCTTCATTGATCGTGTACTCTTGAGTGTAGCTCGGGCTGAGAACGACGCAGCCATGGGAAAGTTGACAGTTAAGCCTATCTAGTGACAGCCCATCATAGGCTAGCTGGGTGATCTTGCAACTTGTATCATGTCGGAGTTTGATTTTCCCCATAGGGTTTCATTGATCGTGTATTCTTGAGTGTAGCTCTGGCTGAGAAGGTCGCAGCCATGGGAAAGTTGACAGTTAAGCCTATCTAGTGACAGCCCATCATAGGCTAGCTGGGTGATCTTGCAACTTGTATCATGTCGGAGTTTGATTTTCCCCATAGGGTTTCATTGATCGTGTATTCTTGAGTGTAGCTCTGGCTGAGAAGGTCGCAGCCATGGGAAAGTTGACAGTTAAGCCTATCTAGTGACAGCCCATCATAGGCTAGCTGGGTGATCTTGCAACTTGTATCATGCCGGAGTTGGATATTCCCCATAGAGTTTCATTGATCGTTTACTCGGCAACTTCTATCAAGCAGAAGTTTAATTTTCCCATAGCGCTTCATTGATCGTGTACTCTTGAGTGTAGCTCGGGCTGAGAACGACGCAGCCATGGGACAGTTGACAGTTAAGCCTATCTAGTGACAGCCCATCATAGGCTAGCTGGGTGATCTTGCAACTTGTATCATGTCGGTGTTTGATTTTCCCCATAGGGTTTCATTGATCGTGTATTCTTGAGTGTAGCTCTGGCTGAGAAGGTCGCAGCCATGGGAAAGTTGACAGTTAAGCCTATCTAGTGACAGCCCATCATAGGCTAGCTGGGTGATCTTGCAACTTGTATCATGCCGGAGTTGGATTTTCCCCATAGGGTTTCATTGATCGTTTACTCGGCAACTTCTATCAAGCAGGAGTTTAATTTTCCCAGTAGCGCTTCATTGATCGTGTACTCTTGAGTGTAGCTCGGGCTGAGAACGACGCAGCCATGGGAAAGTTGAAAGTTAAGCCTATCTAGTGACAGCCCATCATAGGCTAGCTGGGTGATATTGCAACTTGTATCATGTCGGAGTTTGATTTTCCCCATAGGGTTTCATTGATCGTGTATTCTTGAGTGTAGCTCTGGCTGAGAAGGACGCAGCCATGGGAAAGTTGACAGTTAAGCCTATCTAGTGACAGCCCATCATAGGCTAGCTGGGTGATCTTGCAACTTGTATCATGTCGGAGTTTGATTTTCCCCATAGGGTTTCATTGATCGTGTATTCTTGAGTGTAGCTCTGGCTGAGAAGGTCCCAGCCATGGGAAAGTTGACAGTTAAGCCTATCTAGTGACAGCCCATCATAGGCTAGCTGGGTGATCTTGCAACTTGTATCATGCCGGAGTTGGATTTTCCCCATAGAGTTTCATTGATCGTTTACTCGGCAACTTCTATCAAGCAGGAGTTTAATTTTCCCCATAGCGCTTCATTGATCGTGTACTCTTGAGTGTAGCTCGGGCTGAGAACGACGAAGCCATGGGAAAGTTGACAGTTAAGCCTATCTAGTGACAGCCCATCATAGGCTAGCTGGGTGATCTTGCAACTTGTATCATGTCGGAGTTTGATTTTCCCCATAGGGTTTCATTGATCGTGTATTCTTGAGTGTAGCTCTGGCTGAGAAGGTCGCAGCCATGGGAAAGTTGACAGTTAAGCCTATCTAGTGACAGCCCATCATAGGCTAGCTGGGTGATCTTGCAACTTGTATCATGTCGGAGTTTGATTTTCCCCATAGGGTTTTATTGATCGTGTATTCTTGAGTGTAGCTCTGGCTGAGAAGGTCGCAGCCATGGGATAGTTGACAGTTAAGCCTATCTAGTGACAGCCCATCATAGGCTAGCTGGGTGATCTTGCAACTTGTATCATGCCGGAGTTGGATTTTCCCCATAGGGTTTCATTGATCGTTTACTCGGCAACTTCTATCAAGCAGGAGTTTAATTTTCCCCGTAGCGCTTCATTGATCGTGTACTCTTGAGTGTAGCTCGGGCTGAGAACGACGCAGCCATGGGAAAGTTGACAGTTAAGCCTATCTAGTGACAGCCCATCATAGGCTAGCTGGGTGATCTTGCAACTTCTATCATGTCGGAGTTTGATTTTCCCCATAGGGTTTCATTGATCGTGTATTCTTGAGTGTAGCTCTGGCTGAGAAGGTCGCAGCCATGGGAAAGTTGACAGTTAAGCCTATCTAGTGACAGCCCATCATAGGCTATCTGGGTGATCTTGCAACTTGTATCATGTCGGAGTTTGATTTTCCCCATAGGGTTTCATTGATCGTGTATTCTTGAGTGTCGCTCTGGCTGAGAAGGTCCCAGCCATGGGAAAGTTGACAGTTAAGCCTATCTAGTGACAGCCCATCATAGGCTAGCTGGGTGATCTTGCAACTTGTATCATGCCGGAGTTGGATTTTCCCCATAGAGTTTCATTGATCGTTTTCTCGGCAACTTCTATCAAGCAGGAGTTTAATTTTCCCCATAGCGCTTCATTGATCGTGTACTCTTGAGTGTAGCTCGGGCTGAGAACGACGCAGCCATGGGAAAGTTGACAGTTAAGCCTATCAAGTGACAGCCCATCATAGGCTAGCTGGGTGATCTTGCAACTTGTATCATGTCGGAGTTTGATTTTCCCCATAGGGTTTCATTGATCGTGTATTCTTGAGTGTAGCTCTGGCTGAGAAGGTCGCAGCCATGGGAAAGTTGACAGTTAAGCCTATCTAGTGACAGCCCATCATAGGCTAGCTGGGTGATCTTGCAACTTGTATCATGTCGGAGTTAGATTTTCCCCATAGGGTTTCATTGATCGTGTATTCTTGAGTGTAGCTCTGGCTGAGAAGGTCCCAGCCATTGGAAAGTTGACAGTTAAGCCTATCTAGTGACAGCCCATCATAGGCTAGCTGGGTGATCTTGCAACTTGTATCATGCCGGAGTTGGATATTCCCCATAGAGTTTCATTGATCGTTTACTCGGCAACTTCTATCAAGCAGGAGTTTAATTTTCCCCATAGCGCTTCATTGATCGTGTACTCTTGAGTGTAGCTCGGGCTGAGAAGGTCGCAGCCATGGGAAAGTTGACAGTTAAGCCTATCTAGTGACAGCCCATCATAGGCTAACTGGGTGATCTTGCAACTTGTATCATGTCGGAGTTTGATTTTCCCCATAGGGTTTCATTGATCGTGTATTCTTGAGTGTAGCTCTGGCTGAGAAGGTCGCAGCCATAAGAAAGTTGACAGTTAAGCCTATCTAGTGACAGCCCATCATAGGCTAGCTGGGTGATCTTGCAACTTGTATCATGTCGGAGTTTGATTTTCCCCATAGGGTTTCATTGATCGTGTATTCTTGAGTGTAGCTCTGGCTGAGAAGGTCGCAGCCATGGGAAAGTTGACAGTTAAGCCTATCTAGTGACAGCCCATCATAGGCTAGCTGGGTGATCTTGCAACTTGTATCATGTCGGAGTTTGATTTTCCCCATAGGGTTTTATTGATCGTGTATTCTTGAGTGTAGCTCTGGCTGAGAAGGTCGCAGCCATGGGATAGTTGACAGTTAAGCCTATCTAGTGACAGCCCATCATAGGCTAGCTGGGTGATCTTGCAACTTGTATCATGCCGGAGTTGGATTTTCCCCATAGGGTTTCATTGATCGTTTACTCGGCAACTTCTATCAAGCAGGAGTTTAATTTTCCCCGTAGCGCTTCATTGATCGTGTACTCTTGAGTGTAGCTCGGGCTGAGAACGACGCAGCCATGGGAAAGTTGACAGTTAAGCCTATCTAGTGACAGCCCATCATAGGCTAGCTGGGTGATCTTGCAACTTGTATCATGTCGGAGTTTGATTTTCCCCATAGGGTTTCATTGATCGTGTATTCTTGAGTGTAGCTCTGGCTGAGAAGGTCGCAGCCATGGGAAAGTTGACAGTTAAGCCTATCTAGTGACAGCCCATCATAGGCTAGCTGGGTGATCTTGCAACTTGTATCATGTCGGAGTTTGATTTTCCCCATAGGGTTTCATTGATCGTGTATTCTTGAGTGTCGCTCTGGCTGAGAAGGTCCCAGCCATGGGAAAGTTGACAGTTAAGCCTATCTAGTGACAGCCCATCATAGGCTAGCTGGGTGATCTTGCAACTTGTATCATGCCGGAGTTGGATTTTCCCCATAGAGTTTCATTGATCGTTTTCTCGGCAACTTCTATCAAGCAGGAGTTTAATTTTCCCCATAGCGCTTCATTGATCGTGTACTCTTGAGTGTAGCTCGGGCTGAGAACGACGCAGCCATGGGAAAGTTGACAGTTAAGCCTATCTAGTGACAGCCCATCATAGGCTAGCTGGGTGATCTTGCAACTTGTATCATGTCGGAGTTTGATTTTCCCCATAGGGTTTCATTGATCGTGTATTCTTGAGTGTAGCTCTGGCTGAGAAGGTCGCAGCCATGGGAAAGTTGACAGTTAAGCCTATCTAGTGACAGCCCATCATAGGCTAGCTGGGTGATCTTGCAACTTGTATCATGTCGGAGTTTGATTTTCCCCATAGGGTTTCATTGATCGTGTATTCTTGAGTGTAGCTCTGGCTGAGAAGGTCCCAGCCATTGGAAAGTTGACAGTTAAGCCTATCTAGTGACAGCCCATCATAGGCTAGCTGGGTGATCTTGCAACTTGTATCATGCCGGAGTTGGATATTCCCCATAGAGTTTCATTGATCGTTTACTCGGCAACTTCTATCAAGCAGGAGTTTAATTTTCCCCATAGCGCTTCATTGATCGTGTACTCTTGAGTGTAGCTCGGGCTGAGAACGACGCAGCCATGGGAAAGTTGACAGTTAAGCCTATCTAGTGAAAGCCCATCATAGGCTAGCTGGGTGATCTTGCAACTTGTATCATGTCGGAGTTTGATTTTCCCCATAGGGTTTCATTGATCGTGTATTCTTGAGTGTCGCTCTGGCTGAGAAGGTCCCAGCCATGGGAAAGTTGACAGTTAAGCCTATCTAGTGACAGCCCATCATAGGCTAGCTGGGTGATCTTGCAACTTGTATCATGCCGGAGTTGGATTTTCCCCATAGAGTTTCATTGATTGTTTACTCGGCAACTTCTATCAAGCAGGAGTTTAATTTTCCCCATAGCGCTTCATTGATCGTGTACTCTTGAGTGTAGCTCGGGCTGAGAACGACGCAGCCATGGGAAAGTTGACAGTTAAGCCTATCTAGTGACAGCCCATCATAGGCTAGCTGGGTGATCTTGCAACTTGTATCATGTCGGAGTTTGATTTTCCCCATAGGGTTTCATTGATCGTGTATTCTTGAGTGTAGCTCTGGCTGAGAAGGTCGCAGCCATGGGAAAGTTGACAGTTAAGCCTATCTAGTGACAGCCCATCATAGGCTAGCTGGGTGATCTTGCAACTTGTATCATGTCGGAGTTTGATTTTCCCCATAGGGTTTCATTGATCGTGTATTCTTGAGTGTAGCTCTGGCTGAGAAGGTCGCAGCCATGGGAAAGTTGACAGTTAAGCCTATCTAGTGACAGCCCATCATAGGCTAGCTGGGTGATCTTGCAACTTGTATCATGCCGGAGTTGGATTTTCCCCATAGAGTTTCATTGATCGTTTACTCGGCAACTTCTATCAAGCAGGAGTTTAATTTTCCCCATAGCGCTTCATTGATCGTGTACTCTTGAGTGTAGCTCGGGCTGAGAACGACGCAGCCATGGGAAAGTTGACAGTTAAGCCTATCTAGTGACAGCCCATCATAGGCTAGCTGGGTGATCTTGCAACTTGTATCATGTCGGAGTTTGATTTTCCCCATAGGGTTTCATTGATCGTGTATTCTTGAGTGTAGCTCTGGCTGAGAAGGTCCCAGCCATGGGAAAGTTGACAGTTAAGCCTATCTAGTGACAGCCCATCATAGGCTAGCTGGGTGATCTTGCAACTTGTATCATGCCGGAGTTGGATTTTCCCCATAGAGTTTCATTGATCGTTTACTCGGCAACTTCTATCAAGCAGGAGTTTAATTTTCCCCATAGCGCTTCATTGATCGTGTACTCTTGAGTGTAGCTCGGGCTGAGAACGACGCAGCCATGGGAAAGTTGACAGTTAAGCCTATCTAGTGACAGCCCATCATAGGCTAGCTGGGTGATCTTGCAACTTGTATCATGTCGGAGTTTGATTTTCCCCATAGGGTTTCATTGATCGTGTATTCTTGAGTGTAGCTCTGGCTGAGAAGGTCGCAGCCATGGGAAAGTTGACAGTTAAGCCTATCTAGTGACAGCCCATCATAGGCTAGCTGGGTGATCTTGCAACTTGTATCATGTCGGAGTTTGATTTTCCCCATAGGGTTTCATTGATCGTGTATTCTTGAGTGTAGCTCTGGCTGAGAAGGTCGCAGCCATGGGAAAGTTGACAGTTAAGCCTATCTAGTGACAGCCCATCATAGGCTAGCTGGGTGATCTTGCAACTTGTATCATGCCGGAGTTGGATATTCCCCATAGAGTTTCATTGATCGTTTACTCGGCAACTTCTATCAAGCAGAAGTTTAATTTTCCCATAGCGCTTCATTGATCGTGTACTCTTGAGTGTAGCTCGGGCTGAGAACGACGCAGCCATGGGAAAGTTGACAGTTAAGCCTATCTAGTGACAGCCCATCATAGGCTAGCTGGGTGATCTTGCAACTTGTATCATGTCGGTGTTTGATTTTCCCCATAGGGTTTCATTGATCGTGTATTCTTGAGTGTAGCTCTGGCTGAGAAGGTCGCAGCCATGGGAAAGTTGACAGTTAAGCCTATCTAGTGACAGCCCATCATAGGCTAGCTGGGTGATCTTGCAACTTGTATCATGCCGGAGTTGGATTTTCCCCATAGGGTTTCATTGATCGTTTACTCGGCAACTTCTATCAAGCAGGACTTTAATTTTCCCCGTAGCGCTTTATTGATCGTGTACTCTTGAGTGTAGCTCGGGCTGAGAACGACGCAGCCATGGGAAAGTTGAAAGTTAAGCCTATCTAGTGACAGCCCATCATAGGCTAGCTGGGTGATATTGCAACTTGTATCATGTCGGAGTTTGATTTTCCCCATAGGGTTTCATTGATCGTGTATTCTTGAGTGTAGCTCTGGCTGAGAAGGACGCAGCCATGGGAAAGTTGACAGTTAAGCCTATCTAGTGACAGCCCATCATAGGCTAGCTGGGTGATCTTGTAACTTGTATCATGTCGGAGTTTGATTTTCCCCATAGGGTTTCATTGATCGTGTATTCTTGAGTGTAGCTCTGGCTGAGAAGGTCCCAGCCATGGGAAAGTTGACAGTTAAGCCTATCTAGTGACAGCCCATCATAGGCTAGCTGGGTGATCTTGCAACTTGTATCATGCCGGAGTTGGATTTTCCCCATAGAGTTTCATTGATCGTTTACTCGGCAACTTCTATCAAGCAGGAGTTTAATTTTCCCCATAGCGCTTCATTGATCGTGTACTCTTGAGTGTAGCTCGGGCTGAGAACGACGAAGCCATGGGAAAGTTGACAGTTAAGCCTATCTAGTGACAGCCCATCATAGGCTAGCTGGGTGATCTTGCAACTTGTATCATGTCGGAGTTTGATTTTCCCCATAGGGTTTCATTGATCGTGTATTCTTGAGTGTAGCTCTGGCTGAGAAGGTCGCAGCCATGGGAAAGTTGACAGTTAAGCCTATCTAGTGACAGCCCATCATAGGCTAGCTGGGTGATCTTGCAACTTGTATCATGCCGGAGTTGGATTTTCCCCATAGGGTTTCATTGATCGTTTACTCGGCAACTTCTATCAAGCAGGAGTTTAATTTTCCCCGTAGCGCTTCATTGATCGTGTACTCTTGAGTGTAGCTCGGGCTGAGAACGACGCAGCCATGGGAAAGTTGAAAGTTAAGCCTATCTAGTGACAGCCCATCATAGGCTAGCTGGGTGATCTTGCAACTTGTATCATGTCGGAGTTTGATTTTCCCCATAGGGTTTCATTGATCGTGTATTCTTGAGTGTAGCTCTGGCTGAGAAGGTCGCAGCCATGGGAAAGTTGACAGTTAAGCCTATCTAGTGACAGCCCATCATAGGCTAGCTGGGTGATCTTGCAACTTGTATCATGTCGGAGTTTGATTTTCCCCATAGGGTTTCATTGATCGTGTATTCTTGAGTGTCGCTCTGGCTGAGAAGGTCCCAGCCATGGGAAAGTTGACAGTTAAGCCTATCTAGTGACAGCCCATCATAGGCTAGCTGGGTGATCTTGCAACTTGTATCATGCCGGAGTTGGATTTTCCCCATAGAGTTTCATTGATCGTTTACTCGGCAACTTCTATCAAGCAGGAGTTTAATTTTCCCCATAGCGCTTCATTGATCGTGTACTCTTGAGTGTAGCTCGGGCTGAGAACGACGCAGCCATGGGAAAGTTGACAGTTAAGCCTATCTAGTGACAGCCCATCATAGGCTAGCTGGGTGATCTTGCAACTTGTATCATGTCGGAGTTTGATTTTCCCCATAGGGTTTCATTGATCGTGTATTCTTGAGTGTAGCTCTGGCTGAGAAGGTCGCAGCCATGGGAAAGTTGACAGTTAAGCCTATCTAGTGACAGCCCATCATAGGCTAGCTGGGTGATCTTGCAACTTGTATCATGTCGGAGTTTGATTTTCCCCATAGGGTTTCATTGATCGTGTATTCTTGAGTGTAGCTCTGGCTGAGAAGGTCGCAGCCATGGGAAAGTTGACAGTTAAGCCTATCTAGTGACAGCCCATCATAGGCTAGCTGGGTGATCTTGCAACTTGTATCATGCCGGAGTTGGATTTTCCCCATAGAGTTTCATTGATCGTTTACTCGGCAACTTCTATCAAGCAGGAGTTTAATTTTCCCCATAGCGCTTCATTGATCGTGTACTCTTGAGTGTAGCTCGGGCTGAGAACGTCGCAGCCATGGGAAAGTTGACAGTTAAGCCTATCTAGTGACAGCCCATCATAGGCTAGCTGGGTGAGCTTGCAACTTGTATCATGTCGGAGTTTGATTTTCCCCATAGGTTTTCATTGATCGTGTATTCTTGAGTGTAACTCTGGCTGAGAAGGTCGCAGCCATGGGAAAGTTGACAGTTAAGCCTATCTAGTGACAGCCCATCATAGGCTAGCTGGGTGATCTTGCAACTTGTATCATGCCGGAGTTGGATTTTCCCCATAGGGTTTCATTGATCGTTTACTCGGCAACTTCTATCAAGCAGGAGTTTAATTTTCCCCATAGCGCTTCATTGATCGTGTACTCTTGAGTGTAGCTCGGGCTGAGAACGACGCAGCCATGGGAAAGTTGACAGTTAAGCCTATCTAGTGACAGCCCATCATAGGCTAGCTGGGTGATCTTGCAACTTGTATCATGTCGGAGTTTGATTTTCCCCATAGGGTTTCATTGATCGTGTATTCTTGAGTGTAGCTCTGGCTGAGAAGGTCGCAGCCATGGGAAAGTTGACAGTTAAGCCTATCTAGTGACAGCCCATCATAGGCTAGCTGGGTGATCTTGCAACTTGTATCATGTCGGAGTTTGATTTTCCCCATAGGGTTTCATTGATCGTGTATTCTTGAGTGTAGCTCTGGCTGAGAAGGTCGCAGCCATGGGAAAGTTGACAGTTAAGCCTATCTAGTGACAGCCCATCATAGGCTAGCTGGGTGATCTTGCAACTTGTATCATGTTGGAGTTTGATTTTCCCCATAGGGTTTCATTGATCGTGTATTCTTGAGTGTAGCTCTGGCTGAGAAGGTCGCAGCCATGGGAAAGTTGACAGTTAAGCCTATCTAGTGACAGCCCATCATAGGCTAGCTGGGTGATCTTGCAACTTGTATCATGCCGGAGTTGGATTTTCCCCATACAGTTTCATTGATCGTTTACTCGGCAACTTCTATCAAGCAGGAGTTTAATTTTCCCCATAGCGCTTCATTGTTCGTGTACTCTTGAGTGTAGCTCGGGCTGAGAACGACGCAGCCATGGGAAAGTTGACAGTTAAGCCTATCTAGTGACAGCCCATCATAGGCTAGCTGGGTTATCTTGCAACTTGTATCATGTCGGAGTTTGATTTTCCCCATAGGGTTTCATTGATCGTGTATTCTTGAGTGTAGCTCTGGCTGAGAAGGTCGCAGCCATGGGAAAGTTGACAGTTAAGCCTATCTAGTGACAGCCCATCATAGGCTAGCTGGGTGATCTTGCAACTTGTATCATGCCGGAGTTGGATTTTCCCCATAGGGTTTCATTGATCGTTTACTCGGCAACTTCTATCAAGCAGGAGTTTAATTTTCCCCGTAGCGCTTCATTGATCGTGTACTCTTGAGTGTAGCTCGGGCTGAGAACGACGCAGCCATGGGAAAGTTGAAAGTTAAGCCTATCTAGTGACAGCCCATCATAGGCTAGCTGGGTGATGTTGCAACTTGTATCATGTCGGAGTTTGATTTTCCCCATAGGGTTTCATTGATCGTGTATTCTTGAGTGTAGCTCTGGCTGAGAAGGTCGCAGCCATGGGAAAGTTGACAGTTAAGCCTATCTAGTGACAGCCCATCATAGGCTAGCTGGGTGATCTTGCAACTTGTATCATGTCGGAGTTTGATTTTCCCCATAGGGTTTCATTGATCGTGTATTCTTGAGTGTCGCTCTGGCTGAGAAGGTCCCAGCCATGGGAAAGTTGACAGTTAAGCCTATCTAGTGACAGCCCATCATAGGCTAGCTGGGTGATCTTGCAACTTGTATCATGCCGGAGTTGGATTTTCCCCATAGAGTTTCATTGATCGTTTACTCGGCAACTTCTATCAAGCAGGAGTTTAATTTTCCCCATAGCGCTTCATTGATCGTGTACTCTTGAGTGTAGCTCGGGCTGAGAACGATGCAGCCATGGGAAAGTTGACAGTTAAGCAAATCTAGTGACAGCCCATCATAGGCTAGCTGGGTGATCTTGCAACTTGTATCATGTCGGAGTTTGATTTTCCCCATAGGGTTTCATTGATCGTGTATTCTTGAGTGTAGCTCTGGCTGAGAAGGTCGCAGCCATGGGAAAGTTGACAGTTAAGCCTATCTAGTGACAGCCCATCATAGGCTAGCTGGGTGATCTTGCAACTTGTATCATGTCGGAGTTTGATTTTCCCCATAGGGTTTCATTGATCGTGCATTCTTGAGTGTCGGTCTGGCTGAGAAGGTCCCAGCCATGGGAAAGTTGACAGTTAAGCCTATCTAGTGACAGCCCATCATAGGCTAGCTGGGTGATCTTGCAACTTGTATCATGCCGGAGTTGGATTTTCCCCATAGAGTTTCATTGATCGTTTACTCGGCAACTTCTATCAAGCAGGAGTTTAATTTTCCCCATAGCGCTTCATTGATCGTGTACTCTTGAGTGTAGCTCGGGCTGAGAACGATGCAGCCATGGGAAAGTTGACAGTTAAGCAAATCTAGTGACAGCCCATCATAGGCTAGCTGGGTGATCTTGCAACTTGTATCATGTCGGAGTTTGATTTTCCCCATAGGGTTTCATTGATCGTGTATTCTTGAGTCTAGCTCTGGCTGAGAAGGTCGCAGCCATGGGAAAGTTGACAGTTAAGCCTATCTAGTGACAGCCCATCATAGGCTAGCTGGGTGATCTTGCAACTTGTATCATGTCGGAGTTTGATTTTCCCCATAGGGTTTCATTGATCGTGTATTCTTGAGTGTAGCTCTGGCTGAGAAGGTCCCAGCCATGGGAAAGTTGACAGTTAAGCCTATGTAGTGACAGCCCATCATAGGCTAGCTGGGTGATCTTGCAACTTGTATCATGCCGGAGTTGGATTTTCCCCATAGAGTTTCATTGATCGTTTACTCGGCAACTTCTATCAAGCAGGAGTTTAATTTTCCCCATAGCGCTTCATTGATCGTGTACTCTTGAGTGTAGCTCGGGCTGAGAACGACGCAGCCATGGGAAAGTTGACAGTTAAGCCTATCTAGTGACAGCCCATCATAGTCTAGCTGGGTGATCTTGCAACTTGTATCATGTCGGAGTTTGATTTTCCCCATAGGGTTTTATTGATCGTGTATTATTGAGTGTAGCTCTGGCTGAGAAGGTCGCAGCCATGGGAAAGTTGACAGTTAAGCCTATCTAGTGACAGCCCATCATAGGCTAGCTGGGTGATCTTGCAACTTGTATCATGCCGGAGTTGGATTTTCCCCATAGGGTTTCATTGATCGTTTACTCGGCAACTTCTATCAAGCAGGAGTTTAATTTTCCCCGTAGCGCTTCATTGATCGTGTACTCTTGAGTGTAGCTCGGGCTGAGAACGACGCAGCCATGGGAAAGTTGACAGTTAAGCCTATCTAGCGACAGGCCATCATAGGCTAGCTGGGTGATCTTGCAACTTGTATCATGTCGGAGTTTGATTTTCCCCATAGGGTTTCATTGATCGTGTATTCTTGAGTGTAGCTCTGGCTGAGAAGGTCGCAGCCATGGGAAAGTTGACAGTTAAGCCTATCTAGTGACAGCCCATCATAGGCTAGCTGGGTGATCTTGCAACTTGTATCATGTCGGAGTTTGATTTTCCCCATAGGGTTTCATTGATCGTGTATTCTTGAGTGTCGCTCTGGCTGAGAAGGTCCCAGCCATGGGAAAGTTGACAGTTAAGCCTATCTAGTGACAGCCCATCATAGGCTAGCTGGGTGATCTTGCAACTTGTATCATGCCGGAGTTGGATTTTCCCCATAGAGTTTCATTGATCGTTTACTCGGCAACTTCTATCAAGCAGGAGTTTAATTTTCCCCATAGCGCTTCATTGATCGTGTACTCTTGAGTGTAGCTCGGGCTGAGAACGACGCAGCCATAGGAAAGTTGACAGTTAAGCCTATCTAGTGACAGCCCATCATAGGCTAGCTGGGTGATCTTGCAACTTGTATCATGTCGGAGTTTGATTTTCCCCATAGGGTTTCATTGATCGTGTATTCTTGAGTGTAGCTCTGGCTGAGAAGGTCCCAGCCATTGGAAAGTTGACAGTTAAGCCTATCTAGTGACAGCCCATCATAGGCTAGCTGGGTGATCTTGCAACTTGTATCATGTCGGAGTTTGATTTTCCCCATAGGGTTTCATTGATCGTGTATTCTTGAGTGTAGCTCTGGCTGAGAAGGTCGCAGCGATAAGAAAGTTGACAGTTAAGCCTATCTAGTGACAGCCCATCATAGGCTAGCTGGGTGATCTTGCAACTTGTATCATGTCGGAGTTTGATTTTCCCCATAGGGTTTCATTGATCGTGTATTCTTGAGTGTAGCTCTGGCTGAGAAGGTCGCAGCCATGGGAAAGTTGACAGTTAAGCCTATCTAGTGACAGCCCATCATAGGCTAGCTGGGTGATCTTGCAACTTGTATCATGTCGGAGTTTGATTTTCCCCATAGGGTTTTATTGATCGTGTATTCTTGAGTGTAGCTCTGGCTGAGAAGGTCGCAGCCATGGGATAGTTGACAGTTAAGCCTATCTAGTGACAGCCCATCATAGGCTAGCTGGGTGATCTTGCAACTTGTATCATGCCGGAGTTGGATTTTCCCCATAGGGTTTCATTGATCGTTTACTCGGCAACTTCTATCAAGCAGGAGTTTAATTTTCCCCGTAGCGCTTCATTGATCGTGTACTCTTGAGTGTAGCTCGGGCTGAGAACGACGCAGCCATGGGAAAGTTGACAGTTAAGCCTATCTAGTGACAGCCCATCATAGGCTAGCTGGGTGATCTTGCAACTTGTATCATGTCGGAGTTTGATTTTCCCCATAGGATTTCATTGATCGTGTATTCTTGAGTGTAGCTCTGGCTGAGAAGGTCGCAGCCATGGGAAAGTTGACAGTTAAGCCTATCTAGTGACAGCCCATCATAGGCTAGCTGGGTGATCTTGCAACTTGTATCATGTCGGAGTTTGATTTTCCCCATAGGGTTTCATTGATCGTGTATTCTTGAGTGTCGCTCTGGCTGAGAAGGTCCCAGCCATGGGAAAGTTGACAGTTAAGCCTATCTAGTGACAGCCCATCATAGGCTAGCTGGGTGATCTTGCAACTTGTATCATGCCGGAGTTGGATTTTCCCCATAGAGTTTCATTGATCGTTTTCTCGGCAACTTCTATCAAGCAGGAGTTTAATTTTCCCCATAGCGCTTCATTGATCGTGTACTCTTGAGTGTAGCTCGGGCTGAGAACGACGCAGCCATGGGAAAGTTGACAGTTAAGCCTATCTAGTGACAGCCCATCATAGGCTAGCTGGGTGATCTTGCAACTTGTATCATGTCGGAGTTTGATTTTCCCCATAGGGTTTCATTGATCGTGTATTCTTGAGTGTAGCTCTGGCTGAGAAGGTCGCAGCCATGGGAAAGTTGACAGTTAAGCCTATCTAGTGACAGCCCATCATAGGCTAGCTGGGTGATCTTGCAACTTGTATCATGTCGGAGTTTGATTTTCCCCATAGGGTTTCATTGATCGTGTATTCTTGAGTGTAGCTCTGGCTGAGAAGGTCCCAGCCATTGGAAAGTTGACAGTTAAGCCTATCTAGTGACAGCCCATCATAGGCTAGCTGGGTGATCTTGCAACTTGTATCATGCCGGAGTTGGATATTCCCCATAGAGTTTCATTGATCGTTTACTCGGCAACTTCTATCAAGCAGGAGTTTAATTTTCCCCATAGCGCTTCATTGATCGTGTACTCTTGAGTGTAGCTCGGGCTGAGAACGACGCAGCCATGGGAAAGTTGACAGTTAAGCCTATCTAGTGAAAGCCCATCATAGGCTAGCTGGGTGATCTTGCAACTTGTATCATGTCGGAGTTTGATTTTCCCCATAGGGTTTCATTGATCGTGTATTCTTGAGTGTCGCTCTGGCTGAGAAGGTCCCAGCCATGGGAAAGTTGACAGTTAAGCCTATCTAGTGACAGCCCATCATAGGCTAGCTGGGTGATCTTGCAACTTGTATCATGCCGGAGTTGGATTTTCCCCATAGAGTTTCATTGATCGTTTACTCGGCAACTTCTATCAAGCAGGAGTTTAATTTTCCCCATAGCGCTTCATTGATCGTGTACTCTTGAGTGTAGCTCGGGCTGAGAACGACGCAGCCATGGGAAAGTTGACAGTTAAGCCTATCTAGTGACAGCCCATCATAGGCTAGCTGGGTGATCTTGCAACTTGTATCATGCCGGAGTTGGATATTCCCCATAGAGTTTCATTGATCGTTTACTCGGCAACTTCTATCAAGCAGGAGTTTAATTTTCCCCATAGCGCTTCATTGATCGTGTACTCTTGAGTGTAGCTCGGGCTGAGAACGACGCAGCCATGGGAAAGTTGACAGTTAAGCCTATCTAGTGACAGCCCATCATAGGCTAGCTGGGTGATCTTGCAACTTGTATCATGTCGGAGTTTGATTTTCCCCTAGGGTTTCATTGATCGTGTACTCTTGAGTGTAGCTCGGGCTGAGAACGACGCAGCCATGGGAAAGTTGACAGTTAAGCCTATCTAGTGACAGCCCATCATAGGCTAGCTGGGTGATCTTGCAACTTGTATCATGTCGGAGTTTGATTTTCCCCATAGGGTTTCATTGATCGTGTATTCTTGAGTGTAGCTCTGGCTGAGAAGGTCGCAGCCATAAGAAAGTTGACAGTTAAGCCTATCTAGTGACAGCCCATCATAGGCTAGCTGGGTGATCTTGCAACTTGTATCATGTCGGAGTTTGATTTTCCCCATAGGGTTTCATTGATCGTGTATTCTTGAGTGTAGCTCTGGCTGAGAAGGTCGCAGCCATGGGAAAGTTGACAGTTAAGCCTATCTAGTGACAGCCCATCATAGGCTAGCTGGGTGATCTTGCAACTTGTATCATGTCGGAGTTTGATTTTCCCCATAGGGTTTTATTGATCGTGTATTCTTGAGTGTAGCTCTGGCTGAGAAGGTCGCAGCCATGGGATAGTTGACAGTTAAGCCTATCTAGTGACAGCCCATCATAGGCTAGCTGGGTGATCTTGCAACTTGTATCATGCCGGAGTTGGATTTTCCCCATAGGGTTTCATTGATCGTTTACTCGGCAACTTCTATCAAGCAGGAGTTTAATTTTCCTCGTAGCGCTTCATTGATCGTGTACTCTTGAGTGTAGCTCGGGCTGAGAACGACGCAGCCATGGGAAAGTTGACAGTTAAGCCTATCTAGTGACAGCCCATCATAGGCTAGCTGGGTGATCTTGCAACTTGTATCATGTCGGAGTTTGATTTTCCCCATAGGGTTTCATTGATCGTGTATTCTTGAGTGTAGCTCTGGCTGAGAAGGTCGCAGCCATGGGAAAGTTGACAGTTAAGCCTATCTAGTGACAGCCCATCATAAGCTAGCTGGGTGATCTTGCAACTTGTATCATGTCGGAGTTTGATTTTCCCCATAGGGTTTCATTGATCGTGTATTCTTGAGTGTCGCTCTGGCTGAGAAGGTCCCAGCCATGGGAAAGTTGACAGTTAAGCCTATCTAGTGACAGCCCATCATAGGCTAGCTGGGTGATCTTGCAACTTGTATCATGCCGGAGTTGGATTTTCCCCATAGAGTTTCATTGATCGTTTTCTCGGCAACTTCTATCAAGCAGGAGTTTAATTTTCCCCATAGCGCTTCATTGATCGTGTACTCTTGAGTGTAGCTCGGGCTGAGAACGACGCAGCCATGGGAAAGTTGACAGTTAAGCCTATCTAGTGACAGCCCATCATAGGCTAGCTGGGTGATCTTGCAACTTGTATCATGTCGGAGTTTGATTTTCCCCATAGGGTTTCATTGATCGTGTATTCTTGAGTGTAGCTCTGGCTGAGAAGGTCGCAGCCATGGGAAAGTTGACAGTTAAGCCTATCTAGTGACAGCCCATCATAGGCTAGCTGGGTGATCTTGCAACTTGTATCATGTCGGAGTTTGATTTTCCCCATAGGGTTTCATTGATCGTGTATTCTAGAGTGTAGCTCTGGCTGAGAAGGTCCCAGCCATTGGAAAGTTGACAGTTAAGCCTATCTAGTGACAGCCCATCATAGGCTAGCTGGGTGATCTTGCAACTTGTATCATGCCGGAGTTGGATATTCCCCATAGAGTTTCATTGATCGTTTACTCGGCAACTTCTATCAAGCAGGAGTTTAATTTTCCCCATAGCGCTTCATTGATCGTGTACTCTTGAGTGTAGCTCGGGCTGAGAACGACGCAGCCATGGGAAAGTTGACAGTTAAGCCTATCTAGTGACAGCCCATCATAGGCTAGCTGGGTGATCTTGCAACTTGTATCATGTCGGAGTTTGATTTTCCCCATAGGGTTTCATTGATCGTGTATTCTTGAGTGTAGCTCTGGCTGAGAAGGTCGCAGCCATAAGAAAGTTGACAGTTAAGCCTATCTAGTGACAGCCCATCATAGGCTAGCTGGGTGATCTTGCAACTTGTATCATGTCGGAGTTTGATTTTCCCCATAGGGTTTCATTGATCGTGTATTCTTGAGTGTAGCTCTGGCTGAGAAGGTCGCAGCCATGGGAAAGTTGACAGTTAAGCCTATCTAGTGACAGCCCATCATAGGCTAGCTGGGTGATCTTGCAACTTGTATCATGTCGGAGTTTGATTTTCCCCATAGGGTTTTATTGATCGTGTATTCTTGAGTGTAGCTCTGGCTGAGAAGGTCGCAGCCATGGGATAGTTGACAGTTAAGCCTATCTAGTGACAGCCCATCATAGGCTAGCTGGGTGATCTTGCAACTTGTATCATGCCGGAGTTGGATTTTCCCCATAGGGTTTCATTGATCGTTTACTCGGCAACTTCTATCAAGCAGGAGTTTAATTTTCCCCGTAGCGCTTCATTGATCGTGTACTCTTGAGTGTAGCTCGGGCTGAGAACGACGCAGCCATGGGAAAGTTGACAGTTAAGCCTATCTAGTGACAGCCCATCATAGGCTAGCTGGGTGATCTTGCAACTTGTATCATGTCGGAGTTTGATTTTCCCCATAGGGTTTCATTGATCGTGTATTCTTGAGTGTAACTCTGGCTGAGAAGGTCGCAGCCATGGGAAAGTTGACAGTTAAGCCTATCTAGTGACAGCCCATCATAGGCTAGCTGGGTGATCTTGCAACTTGTATCATGTCGGAGTTTGATTTTCCCCATAGGGTTTCATTGATCGTGTATTCTTGAGTGTCGCTCTGGCTGAGAAGGTCCCAGCCATGGGAAAGTTGACAGTTAAGCCTATCTAGTGACAGCCCATCATAGGCTAGCTGGGTGATCTTGCAACTTGTATCATGCCGGAGTTGGATTT
Organism: Leptodactylus fuscus; assembly: GCF_031893055.1. Lineage (NCBI taxonomy): Eukaryota > Metazoa > Chordata > Amphibia > Anura > Leptodactylidae > Leptodactylus > Leptodactylus fuscus. Next base: position 44,946 of record NW_027440727.1, on the reverse strand, counting down.
TCCCCATAGAGTTTCATTGATCGTTTTCTCGGCAACTTCTATCAAGCAGGAGTTTAATTTTCCCCATAGCGCTTCATTGATCGTGTACTCTTGAGTGTAGCTCGGGCTGAGAACGACGCAGCCATGGGAAAGTTGACAGTTAAGCCTATCTAGTGACAGCCCATCATAGGCTAGCTGGGTGATCTTGCAACTTGTATCATGTCGGAGTTTGATTTTCCCCATAGGGTTTCATTGATCGTGTATTCTTGAGTGTAGCTCTGGCTGAGAAGGTCGCAGCCATGGGAAAGTTGACAGTTAAGCCTATCTAGTGACAGCCCATCATAGGCTAGCTGGGTGATCTTGCAACTTGTATCATGTCGGAGTTTGATTTTCCCCATAGGGTTTCATTGATCGTGTATTCTTGAGTGTAGCTCTGGCTGAGAAGGTCCCAGCCATTGGAAAGTTGACAGTTAAGCCTATCTAGTGACAGCCCATCATAGGCTAGCTGGGTGATCTTGCAACTTGTATCATGCCGGAGTTGGATATTCCCCATAGAGTTTCATTGATCGTTTACTCGGCAACTTCTATCAAGCAGGAGTTTAATTTTCCCCATAGCGCTTCATTGATCGTGTACTCTTGAGTGTAGCTCGGGCTGAGAACGACGCAGCCATGGGAAAGTTGACAGTTAAGCCTATCTAGTGACAGCCCATCATAGGCTAGCTGGGTGATCTTGCAACTTGTATCATGTCGGAGTTTGATTTTCCCCATAGGGATTCATTGATCGTGTATTCTTGAGTGTAGCTCTGGCTGAGAAGGTCGCAGCCATAAGAAAGTTGACAGTTAAGCCTATCTAGTGACAGCCCATCATAGGCTAGCTGGGTGATCTTGCAACTTGTATCATGTCGGAGTTTGATTTTCCCCATAGGGTTTCATTGATCGTGTATTCTTGAGTGTAGCTCTGGCTGAGAAGGTCGCAGCCATGGGAAAGTTGACAGTTAAGCCTATCTAGTGACAGCCCATCATAGGCTAGCTGGGTGATCTTGCAACTTGTATCATGTCGGAGTTTGATTTTCCCCATAGGGTTTTATTGATCGTGTATTCTTGAGTGTAGCTCTGGCTGAGAAGGTCGCAGCCATGGGATAGTTGACAGTTAAGCCTATCTAGTGACAGCCCATCATAGGCTAGCTGGGTGATCTTGCAACTTGTATCATGCCGGAGTTGGATTTTCCCCATAGGGTTTCATTGATCGTTTACTCGGCAACTTCTATCAAGCAGGAGTTTAATTTTCCCCGTAGCGCTTCATTGATCGTGTACTCTTGAGTGTAGCTCGGGCTGAGAACGACGCAGCCATGGGAAAGTTGACAGTTAAGCCTATCTAGTGACAGCCCATCATAGGCTAGCTGGGTGATCTTGCAACTTGTATCATGTCGGAGTTTGATTTTCCCCATAGGGATTCATTGATCGTGTATTCTTGAGTGTAGCTCTGGCTGAGAAGGTCGCAGCCATAAGAAAGTTGACAGTTAAGCCTATCTAGTGACAGCCCATCATAGGCTAGCTGGGTGATCTTGCAACTTGTATCATGTCGGAGTTTGATTTTCCCCATAGGGTTTCATTGATCGTGTATTCTTGAGTGTAGCTCTGGCTGAGAAGGTCGCAGCCATGGGAAAGTTGACAGTTAAGCCTATCTAGTGACAGCCCATCATAGGCTAGCTGGGTGATCTTGCAACTTGTATCATGTCGGAGTTTGATTTTCCCCATAGGGTTTTATTGATCGTGTATTCTTGAGTGTAGCTCTGGCTGAGAAGGTCGCAGCCATGGGATAGTTGACAGTTAAGCCTATCTAGTGACAGCCCATCATAGGCTAGCTGGGTGATCTTGCAACTTGTATCATGCCGGAGTTGGATTTTCCCCATAGGGTTTCATTGATCGTTTACTCGGCAACTTCTATCAAGCAGGAGTTTAATTTTCCCCGTAGCGCTTCATTGATCGTGTACTCTTGAGTGTAGCTCGGGCTGAGAACGACGCAGCCATGGGAAAGTTGACAGTTAAGCCTATCTAGTGACAGCCCATCATAGGCTAGCTGGGTGATCTTGCAACTTGTATCATGTCGGAGTTTGATTTTCCCCATAGGATTTCATTGATCGTGTATTCTTGAGTGTAGCTCTGGCTGAGAAGGTCGCAGCCATGGGAAAGTTGACAGTTAAGCCTATCTAGTGACAGCCCATCATAGGCTAGCTGGGTGATCTTGCAACTTGTATCATGTCGGAGTTTGATTTTCCCCATAGGGTTTCATTGATCGTGTATTCTTGAGTGTCGCTCTGGCTGAGAAGGTCCCAGCCATGGGAAAGTTGACAGTTAAGCCTATCTAGTGACAGCCCATCATAGGCTAGCTGGGTGATCTTGCAACTTGTATCATGCCGGAGTTGGATTTTCCCCATAGAGTTTCATTGATCGTTTTCTCGGCAACTTCTATCAAGCAGGAGTTTAATTTTCCCCATAGCGCTTCATTGATCGTGTACTCTTGAGTGTAGCTCGGGCTGAGAACGACGCAGCCATGGGAAAGTTGACAGTTAAGCCTATCTAGTGACAGCCCATCATAGGCTAGCTGGGTGATCTTGCAACTTGTATCATGTCGGAGTTTGATTTTCCCCATAGGGTTTCATTGATCGTGTATTCTTGAGTGTAGCTCTGGCTGAGAAGGTCGCAGCCATGGGAAAGTTGACAGTTAAGCCTATCTAGTGACAGCCCATCATAGGCTAGCTGGGTGATCTTGCAACTTGTATCATGTCGGAGTTTGATTTTCCCCATAGGGTTTCATTGATCGTGTATTCTTGAGTGTAGCTCTGGCTGAGAAGGTCCCAGCCATTGGAAAGTTGACAGTTAAGCCTATCTAGTGACAGCCCATCATAGGCTAGCTGGGTGATCTTGCAACTTGTATCATGCCGGAGTTGGATATTCCCCATAGAGTTTCATTGATCGTTTACTCGGCAACTTCTATCAAGCAGGAGTTTAATTTTCCCCATAGCGCTTCATTGATCGTGTACTCTTGAGTGTAGCTCGGGCTGAGAACGACGCAGCCATGGGAAAGTTGACAAATAAGCCTATCTAGTGAAAGCCCATCATAGGCTAGCTGGGTGATCTTGCAACTTGTATCATGTCGGAGTTTGATTTTCCCCATAGGGTTTCATTGATCGTGTATTCTTGAGTGTCGCTCTGGCTGAGAAGGTCCCAGCCATGGGAAAGTTGACAGTTAAGCCTATCTAGTGACAGCCCATCATAGGCTAGCTGGGTGATCTTGCAACTTGTATCATGCCGGAGTTGGATTTTCCCCATAGAGTTTCATTGATCGTTTACTCGGCAACTTCTATCAAGCAGGAGTTTAATTTTCCCCATAGCGCTTCATTGATCGTGTACTCTTGAGTGTAGCTCGGGCTGAGAACGACGCAGCCATGGGAAAGTTGACAGTTAAGCCTATCTAGTGACAGCCCATCATAGGCTAGCTGGGTGATCTTGCAACTTGTATCATGCCGGAGTTGGATATTCCCCATAGAGTTTCATTGATCGTTTACTCGGCAACTTCTATCAAGCAGGAGTTTAATTTTCCCCATAGCGCTTCATTGATCGTGTACTCTTGAGTGTAGCTCGGGCTGAGAACGACGCAGCCATGGGAAAGTTGACAGTTAAGCCTATCTAGTGAAAGCCCATCATAGGCTAGCTGGGTGATCTTGCAACTTGTATCATGTCGGAGTTTGATTTTCCCCTAGGGTTTCATTGATCGTGTACTCTTGAGTGTAGCTCGGGCTGAGAACGACGCAGCCATGGGAAAGTTGACAGTTAAGCCTATCTAGTGACAGCCCATCATAGGCTAGCTGGGTGATCTTGCAACTTGTATCATGTCGGAGTTTGATTTTCCCCATAGGGTTTCATTGATCGTGTATTCTTGAGTGTAGCTCTGGCTGAGAAGGTCGCAGCCATAAGAAAGTTGACAGTTAAGCCTATCTAGTGACAGCCCATCATAAGCTAGCTGGGTGATCTTGCAACTTGTATCATGTCGGAGTTTGATTTTCCCCATAGGGTTTCATTGATCGTGTATTCTTGAGTGTAGCTCTGGCTGAGAAGGTCGCAGCCATGGGAAAGTTGACAGTTAAGCCTATCTAGTGACAGCCCATCATAGGCTAGCTGGGTGATCTTGCAACTTGTATCATGTCGGAGTTTGATTTTCCCCATAGGGTTTTATTGATCGTGTATTCTTGAGTGTAGCTCTGGCTGAGAAGGTCGCAGCCATGGGATAGTTGACAGTTAAGCCTATCTAGTGACAGCCCATCATAGGCTAGCTGGGTGATCTTGCAACTTGTATCATGCCGGAGTTGGATTTTCCCCATAGGGTTTCATTGATCGTTTACTCGGCAACTTCTATCAAGCAGGAGTTTAATTTTCCCCGTAGCGCTTCATTGATCGTGTACTCTTGAGTGTAGCTCGGGATGAGAACGACGCAGCCATGGGAAAGTTGACAGTTAAGCCTATCTAGTGACAGCCCATCATAGGCTAGCTGGGTGATCTTGCAACTTGTATCATGTCGGAGTTTGATTTTCCCCATAGGGTTTCATTGATCGTGTATTCTTGAGTGTAGCTCTGGCTGAGAAGGTCGCAGCCATGGGAAAGTTGACAGTTAAGCCTATCTAGTGACAGCCCATCATAAGCTAGCTGGGTGATCTTGCAACTTGTATCATGTCGGAGTTTGATTTTCCCCATAGGGTTTCATTGATCGTGTATTCTTGAGTGTCGCTCTGGCTGAGAAGGTCCCAGCCATGGGAAAGTTGACAGTTAAGCCTATCTAGTGACAGCCCATCATAGGCTAGCTGGGTGATCTTGCAACTTGTATCATGCCGGAGTTGGATTTTCCCCATAGAGTTTCATTGATCGTTTTCTCGGCAACTTCTATCAAGCAGGAGTTTAATTTTCCCCATAGCGCTTCATTGATCGTGTACTCTTGAGTGTAGCTCGGGCTGAGAACGACGCAGCCATGGGAAAGTTGACAGTTAAGCCTATCTAGTGACAGCCCATCATAGGCTAGCTGGGTGATCTTGCAACTTGTATCATGTCGGAGTTTGATTTTCCCCATAGGGTTTCATTCATCGTGTATTCTTGAGTGTAGCTCTGGCTGAGAAGGTCGCAGCCATGGGAAAGTTGACAGTTAAGCCTATCTAGTGACAGCCCATCATAGGCTAGCTGGGTGATCTTGCAACTTGTATCATGTCGGAGTTTGATTTTCCCCATAGGGTTTCATTGATCGTGTATTCTAGAGTGTAGCTCTGGCTGAGAAGGTCCCAGCCATTGGAAAGTTGACAGTTAAGCCTATCTAGTGACAGCCCATCATAGGCTAGCTGGGTGATCTTGCAACTTGTATCATGCCGGAGTTGGATATTCCCCATAGAGTTTCATTGATCGTTTACTCGGCAACTTCTATCAAGCAGGAGTTTAATTTTCCCCATAGCGCTTCATTGATCGTGTACTCTTGAGTGTAGCTCGGGCTGAGAACGACGCAGCCATGGGAAAGTTGACAGTTAAGCCTATCTAGTGACAGCCCATCATAGGCTAGCTGGGTGATCTTGCAACTTGTATCATGTCGGAGTTTGATTTTCCCCATAGGGTTTCATTGATTGTGTATTCTTGAGTGTAGCTCTGGCTGAGAAGGTCGCAGCCATGGGAAAGTTGACAGTTAAGCCTATCTAGTGACAGCCCATCATAGGCTAGCTGGGTGATCTTGCAACTTGTATCATGTCGGAGTTTGATTTTCCCCATAGGGTTTTATTGATCGTGTATTCTTGAGTGTAGCTCTGGCTGAGAAGGTCGCAGCCATGGGATAGTTGACAGTTAAGCCTATCTAGTGACAGCCCATCATAGGCTAGCTGGGTGATCTTGCAACTTGTATCATGCCGGAGTTGGATTTTCCCCATAGGGTTTCATTGATCGTTTACTCGGCAACTTCTATCAAGCAGGAGTTTAATTTTCCCCGTAGCGCTTCATTGATCGTGTACTCTTGAGTGTAGCTCGGGCTGAGAACGACGCAGCCATGGGAAAGTTGACAGTTAAGCCTATCTAGTGACAGCCCATCATAGGCTAGCTGGGTGATCTTGCAACTTGTATCATGTCGGAGTTTGATTTTCCCCATAGGGTTTCATTGATCGTGTATTCTTGAGTGTAGCTCTGGCTGAGAAGGTCGCAGCCATGGGAAAGTTGACAGTTAAGCCTATCTAGTGACAGCCCATCATAGGCTAGCTGGGTGATCTTGCAACTTGTATCATGTCGGAGTTTGATTTTCCCCATAGGGTTTCATTGATCGTGTATTCTTGAGTGTCGCTCTGGCTGAGAAGGTCCCAGCCATGGGAAAGTTGACAGTTAAGCCTATCTAGTGACAGCCCATCATAGGCTAGCTGGGTGATCTTGCAACTTGTATCATGCCGGAGTTGGATTTTCCCCATAGAGTTTCATTGATCGTTTTCTCGGCAACTTCTATCAAGCAGGAGTTTAATTTTCCCCATAGCGCTTCATTGATCGTGTACTCTTGAGTGTAGCTCGGGCTGAGAACGACGCAGCCATGGGAAAGTTGACAGTTAAGCCTATCTAGTGACAGCCCATCATAGGCTAGCTGGGTGATCTTGCAACTTGTATCATGTCGGAGTTTGATTTTCCCCATAGGGTTTCATTGATCGTGTATTCTTGAGTGTAGCTCTGGCTGAGAAGGTCGCAGCCATGGGAAAGTTGACAGTTAAGCCTATCTAGTGACAGCCCATCATAGGCTAGCTGGGTGATCTTGCAACTTGTATCATGTCGGAGTTTGATTTTCCCCATAGGGTTTCATTGATCGTGTATTCTTGAGTGTAGCTCTGGCTGAGAAGGTCCCAGCCATTGGAAAGTTGACAGTTAAGCCTATCTAGTGACAGCCCATCATAGGCTAGCTGGGTGATCTTGCAACTTGTATCATGCCGGAGTTGGATATTCCCCATAGAGTTTCATTGATCGTTTACTCGGCAACTTCTATCAAGCAGGAGTTTAATTTTCCCCATAGCGCTTCATTGATCGTGTACTCTTGAGTGTAGCTCGGGCTGAGAACGACGCAGCCATGGGAAAGTTGACAGTTAAGCCTATCTAGTGAAAGCCCATCATAGGCTAGCTGGGTGATCTTGCAACTTGTATCATGTCGGAGTTTGATTTTCCCCATAGGGTTTCATTGATCGTGTATTCTTGAGTGTCGCTCTGGCTGAGAAGGTCCCAGCCATGGGAAAGTTGACAGTTAAGCCTATCTAGTGACAGCCCATCATAGGCTAGCTGGGTGATCTTGCAACTTGTATCATGCCGGAGTTGGATTTTCCCCATAGAGTTTCATTGATCGTTTACTCGGCAACTTCTATCAAGCAGGAGTTTAATTTTCCCCATAGCGCTTCATTGATCGTGTACTCTTGAGTGTAGCTCGGGCTGAGAACGACGCAGCCATGGGAAAGTTGACAGTTAAGCCTATCTAGTGACAGCCCATCATAGGCTAGCTGGGTGATCTTGCAACTTGTATCATGTCGGAGTTTGATTTTCCCCATAGGGTTTCATTGATCGTGTATTCTTGAGTGTAGCTCTGGCTGAGAAGGTCGCAGCCATGGGAAAGTTGACAGTTAAGCCTATCTAGTGACAGCCCATCATAGGCTAGCTGGGTGATCTTGCAACTTGTATCATGTCGGAGTTTGATTTTCCCCATAGGGTTTCATTGATCGTGTATTCTTGAGTGTAGCTCTGGCTGAGAAGGTCCCAGCCATGGGAAAGTTGACAGTTAAGCCTATCTAGTGACAGCCCATCATAGGCTAGCTGGGTGATCTTGCAACTTGTATCATGCCGGAGTTGGATTTTCCCCATAGAGTTTCATTGATCGTTTACTCGGCAACTTCTATCAAGCAGGAGTTTAATTTTCCCCATAGCGCTTCATTAATCGTGTACTCTTGAGTGTAGCTCGGGCTGAGAACGACGCAGCCATGGGAAAGTTGACAGTTAAGCCTATCTAGTGACAGCCCATCATAGGCTAGCTGGGTGATCTTGCAACTTGTATCATGTCGGAGTTTGATTTTCCCCATAGGGTTTCATTGATCGTGTATTCTTGAGTGTAGCTCTGGCTGAGAAGGTCGCAGCCATGGGAAAGTTGACAGTTAAGCCTATCTAGTGACAGCCCATCATAGGCTAGCTGGGTGATCTTGCAACTTGTATCATGTCGGAGTTTGATTTTCCCCATAGGGTTTCATTGATCGTGTATTCTTGAGTGTAGCTCTGGCTGAGAAGGTCGCAGCCATGGGAAAGTTGACAGTTAAGCCTATCTAGTGACAGCCCATCATAGGCTAGCTGGGTGATCTTGCAACTTGTATCATGCCGGAGTTGGATTTTCCCCATAGAGTTTCATTGATCGTTTACTCGGCAACTTCTATCAAGCAGGAGTTTAATTTTCCCCATAGCGCTTCATTGATCGTGTACTCTTGAGTGTAGCTCGGGCTGAGAACGACGCAGCCATGGGAAAGTTGACAGTTAAGCCTATCTAGTGACAGCCCATCATAGGCTAGCTGGGTGATCTTGCACCTTGTATCATGTCGGAGTTTGATTTTCCCCATAGGGTTTCATTGATCGTGTATTCTTGAGTGTAGCTCTGGCTGAGAAGGTCGCAGCCATGGGAAAGTTGACAGTTAAGCCTATCTAGTGACAGCCCATCATAGGCTAGCTGGGTGATCTTGCAACTTGTATCATGTCGGAGTTTGATTTTCCCCATAGGGTTTCATTGATCGTGTATTCTTGAGTGTAGCTCTGGCTGAGAAGGTCGCAGCCATGGGAAAGTTGACAGTTAAGCCTATCTAGTGACAGCCCATCATAGGCTAGCTGGGTGATCTTGCAACTTGTATCATGCCGGAGTTGGATTTTCCCCATAGAGTTTCATTGATCGTTTACTCGGCAACTTCTATCAAGCAGAAGTTTAATTTTCCCATAGCGCTTCATTGATCGTGTACTCTTGAGTGTAGCTCGGGCTGAGAACGACGCAGCCATGGGAAAGTTGACAGTTAAGCCTATCTAGTGACAGCCCATCATAGGCTAGCTGGGTGGTCTTGCAACTTGTATCATGTCGGAGTTTGATTTTCCCTTATAGGGTTTCATTGATCGTGTATTCTTGAGTGTAGCTCTGGCTGAGAAGGTCGCAGCCATGGGAAAGTTGACAGTTAAGCCTATCTAGTGACAGCCCATCATAAGCTAGCTGGGTGATCTTGCAACTTGTATCATGCCGGAGTTGGATTTTCCCCATAGGGTTTCATTGATCGTTTACTCGGCAACTTCTATCAAGCAGGAGTTTAATTTTCCCCGTAGCGCTTCATTGATCGTGTACTCTTGAGTGTAGCTCGGGCTGAGAACGACGCAGCCATGGGAAAGTTGAAAGTTAAGCCTATCTAGTGACAGCCCATCATAGGCTAGCTGGGTGATCTTGCAACTTGTATCATGTCGGAGTTTGATTTTCCCCATAGGGTTTCATTGATCGTGTATTCTTGAGTGTAGCTCTGGCTGAGAAGGACGCAGCCATGGGAAAGTTGACAGTTAAGCCTATCTAGTGACAGCCCATCATAGGCTAGCTGGGTGATCTTGCAACTTGTATCATGTCGGAGTTTGATTTTCCCCATAGGGTTTCATTGATCGTGTATTCTTGAGTGTAGCTCTGGCTGAGAAGGTCCCAGCCATGGGAAAGTTGACAGTTAAGCCTATCTAGTGACAGCCCATCATAGGCTAGCTGGGTGATCTTGCAACTTGTATCATGCCGGAGTTGGATTTTCCCCATAGAGTTTCATTGATCGTTTACTCGGCAACTTCTATCAAGCAGGAGTTTAATTTTCCCCATAGCGCTTCATTGATCGTGTACTCTTGAGTGTAGCTCGGGCTGAGAACGACGCAGCCATGGGAAAGTTGACAGTTAAGCCTATCTAGTGACAGCCCATCATAGGCTAGCTGGGTGATCTTGCAACTTGTATCATGTCGGAGTTTGATTTTCCCCATAGGGTTTCATTGATCGTGTATTCTTGAGTGTAGCTCTGGCTGAGAAGGTCGCAGCCATGGGAAAGTTGACAGTTAAGCCTATCTAGTGACAGCCCATCATAGGCTAGCTGGGTGATCTTGCAACTTGTATCATGTCGGAGTTTGATTTTCCCCATAGGGTTTCATTGATCGTGTATTCTTGAGTGTAGCTCTGGCTGAGAAGGTCCCAGCCATGGGAAAGTTGACAGTTAAGCCTATCTAGTGACAGCCCATCATAGGCTAGCTGGGTGATCTTGCAACTTGTATCATGCCGGAGTTGGATTTTCCCCATAGAGTTTCATTGATCGTTTACTCGGCAACTTCTATCAAGCAGGAGTTTAATTTTCCCCATAGCGCTTCATTGATCGTGTACTCTTGAGTGTAGCTCGGGCTGAGAACGACGCAGCCATGGGAAAGTTGACAGTTAAGCCTATCTAGTGACAGCCCATCATAGGCTAGCTGGGTGATCTTGCAACTTGTATCATGTCGGAGTTTGATTTTCCCCATAGGGTTTCATTGATCGTGTATTCTTGAGTGTAGCTCTGGCTGAGAAGGTCGCAGCCATGGGAAAGTTGACAGTTAAGCCTATCTAGTGACAGCCCATCATAGGCTAGCTGGGTGATCTTGCAACTTGTATCATGTCGGAGTTTGATTTTCCCCATAGGGTTTCATTGATCGTGTATTCTTGAGTGTAGCTCTGGCTGAGAAGGTCGCAGCCATGGGAAAGTTGACAGTTAAGCCTATCTAGTGACAGCCCATCATAGGCTAGCTGGGTGATCTTGCAACTTGTATCATGTCGGAGTTTGATTTTCCCCATAGGGTTTCATTGATCGTGTATTCTTGAGTGTAGCTCTGGCTGAGAAGGTCGCAGCCATGGGAAAGTTGACAGTTAAGCCTATCTAGTGACAGCCCATCATAGGCTAGCTGGGTGATCTTGCAACTTGTATCATGTCGGAGATTGATTTTCCCCATAGGGTTTCATTGATCGTGTATTCTTGAGTGTAGCTCTGGCTGAGAAGGTCGCAGCCATGGGAAAGTTGACAGTTAAGCCTATCTAGTGACAGCCCATCATAGGCTAGCTGGGTGATCTTGCAACTTGTATCATGCCGGAGTTGGATTTTCCCCATAGGGTTTCATTGATCGTTTACTCGGCAACTTCTATCAAGCAGGAGTTTAATTTTCCCCATAGCGCTTCATTGATCGTGTACTCTTGAGTGTAGCTCGGGCTGAGAACGACGCAGCCATGGGAAAGTTGACAGTTAAGCCTATCTAGTGACAGCCCATCATAGGCTAGCTGGGTGATCTTGCAACTTGTATCATGTCGGAGTTTGATTTTCCCCATAGGGTTTCATTGATCGTGTATTCTTGAGTGTAGCTCTGGCTGAGAAGGTCGCAGCCATGGGAAAGTTGACAGTTAAGCCTATCTAGTGACAGCCCATCATAGGCTAGCTGGGTGATCTTGCAACTTGTATCATGTCGGAGTTTGATTTTCCCCATAGGGTTTCATTGATCGTGTATTCTTGAGTGTAGCTCTGGCTGAGAAGGTCGCAGCCATGGGAAAGTTGACAGTTAAGCCTATCTAGTGACAGCCCATCATAGGCTAGCTGGGTGATCTTGCAACTTGTATCATGCCGGAGTTGGATTTTCCCCATAGAGTTTCATTGATCGTTTACTCGGCAACTTCTATCAAGCAGGAGTTTAATTTTCCCCATAGCGCTTCATTGATCGTGTACTCTTGAGTGTAGCTCGGGCTGAGAACGACGCAGCCATGGGAAAGTTGACAGTTAAGCCTATCTAGTGACAGCCCATCATAGGCTAGCTGGGTGATCTTGCAACTTGTATCATGTCGGAGTTTGATTTTCCCCATAGGGTTTCATTGATCGTGTATTCTTGAGTGTAGCTCTGGCTGAGAAGGTCGCAGCCATGGGAAAGTTGACAGTTAAGCCTATCTAGTGACAGCCCATCATAGGCTAGCTGGGTGATCTTGCAACTTGTATCATGCCGGAGTTGGATTTTCCCCATAGGGTTTCATTGATCGTTTACTCGGCAACTTCTATCAAGCAGGAGTTTAATTTTCCCCGCAGCGCTTCATTGATCGTGTACTCTTGAGTGTAGCTCGGGCTGAGAACGACGCAGCCATGGGAAAGTTGAAAGTTAAGCCTATCTAGTGACAGCCCATCATAGGCTAGCTGGGTGATCTTGCAACTTGTATCATGTCGGAGTTTGATTTTCCCCATAGGGTTTCATTGATCGTGTATTCTTGAGTGTAGCTCTGGCTGAGAAGGACGCAGCCATGGGAAAGTTGACAGTTAAGCCTATCTAGTGACAGCCCATCATAGGCTAGCTGGGTGATCTTGCAACTTGTATCATGTCGGAGTTTGATTTTCCCCATAGGGTTTCATTGATCGTGTATTCTTGAGTGTAGCTCTGGCTGAGAAGGTCCCAGCCATGGGAAAGTTGACAGTTAAGCCTATCTAGTGACATCCCATCATAGGCTAGCTGGGTGATCTTGCAACTTGTATCATGCCGGAGTTGGATTTTCCCCATAGAGTTTCATTGATCGTTTACTCGGCAACTTCTATCAAGCAGGAGTTTAATTTTCCCCATAGCGCTTCATTGATCGTGTACTCTTGAGTGTAGCTCGGGCTGAGAACGACGCAGCCATGGGAAAGTTGACAGTTAAGCCTATCTAGTGACAGCCCATCATAGGCTAGCTGGGTGATCTTGCAACTTGTATCATGTCGGAGTTTGATTTTCCCCATAGGGTTTCATTGATCGTGTATTCTTGAGTGTAGCTCTGGCTGAGAAGGTCGCAGCCATGGGAAAGTTGACAGTTAAGCCTATCTAGTGACAGCCCATCATAGGCTAGCTGGGTGATCTTGCAACTTGTATCATGTCGGAGTTTGATTTTCCCCATAGGGTTTCATTGATCGTGTATTCTTGAGTGTAGCTCTGGCTGAGAAGGTCGCAGCCATGGGAAAGTTGACAGTTAAGCCTATCTAGTGACAGCCCATCATAGGCTAGCTGGGTGATCTTGCAACTTGTATCATGCCGGAGTTGGATTTTCCCCATAGAGTTTCATTGATCGTTTACTCGGCAACTTCTATCAAGCAGGAGTTTAATTTTCCCCATAGCGCTTCATTGATCGTGTACTCTTGAGTGTAGCTCGGGCTGAGAACGACGCAGCCATGGGAAAGTTGACAGTTAAGCCTATCTAGTGACAGCCCATCATAGGCTAGCTGGGTGATCTTGCAACTTGTATCATGTCGGAGTTTGATTTTCCCCATAGGGTTTCATTGATCGTGTATTCTTGAGTGTAGCTCTGGCTGAGAAGGTCCCAGCCATGGGAAAGTTGACAGTTAAGCCTATCTAGTGACAGCCCATCATAGGCTAGCTGGGTGATCTTGCAACTTGTATCATGCCGGAGTTGGATTTTCCCCATAGAGTTTCATTGATCGTTTTCTCGGCAACTTCTATCAAGCAGGAGTTTAATTTTCCCCATAGCGCTTCATTGATCGTGAACTCTTGAGTGTAGCTCGGGCTGAGAACGACGCAGCCATGGGAAAGTTGACAGTTAAGCCTATCTAGTGACAGCCCATCATAGGCTAGCTGGGTGATCTTGCAACTTGTATCATGTCGGAGTTTGATTTTCCCCATAGGGTTTCATTGATCGTGTATTCTTGAGTGTAGCTCTGGCTGAGAAGGTCGCAGCCATGGGAAAGTTGACAGTTAAGCCTATCTAGTGACAGCCCATCATAGGCTAGCTGGGTGATCTTGCAACTTGTATCATGTCGGAGTTTGATTTTCCCCATAGGGTTTCATTGATCGTGTATTCTTGAGTGTAGCTCTGGCTGAGAAGGTCCCAGCCATTGGAAAGTTGACAGTTAAGCCTATCTAGTGACAGCCCATCATAGGCTAGCTGGGTGATCTTGCAACTTGTATCATGCCGGAGTTGGATATTCCCCATAGAGTTTCATTGATCGTTTACTCGGCAACTTCTATCAAGCAGGAGTTTAATTTTCCCCATAGCGCTTCATTGATCGTGTACTCTTGAGTGTAGCTCGGGCTGAGAACGACGCAGCCATGGGAAAGTTGACAGTTAAGCCTATCTAGTGACAGCCAATCATAGGCTAGCTGGGTGATCTTGCAACTTGTATCATGTCGGAGTTTGATTTTCCCCAGAGGGTTTCATTGATCGTGTATTCTTGAGTGTAGCTCTGGCTGAGAAGGTCGCAGCCATAGGAAAGTTGACAGTTAAGCCTATCTAGTGACAGCCCATCATAGGCTAGCTGGGTGATCTTGCAACTTGTATCATGTCGGAGTTTGATTTTCCCCATAGGGTTTCATTGATCGTGTACTCTTGAGTGTAGCTCGGGCTGAGAACGACGCAGCCATGGGAAAGTTGACAGTTAAGCCTATCTAGTGACAGCCCATCATAGGCTAGCTGGGTGATCTTGCAACTTGTATCATGTCGGAGTTTGATTTTCCCCATAGGGTTTCATTGATCGTGTATTCTTGAGTGTAGCTCTGGCTGAGAAGGTCGCAGCCATAAGAAAGTTGACAGTTAAGCCTATCTAGTGACAGCCCATCATAGGCTAGCTGGGTGATCTTGCAACTTGTATCATGTCGGAGTTTGATTTTCCCCATAGGGTTTCATTGATCGTGTATTCTTGAGTGTAGCTCTGGCTGAGAAGGTCGCAGCCATGGGAAAGTTGACAGTTAAGCCTATCTAGTGACAGCCTATCATAGGCTAGCTGGGTGATCTTGCAACTTGTATCATGTCGGAGTTTGATTTTCCCCATAGGGTTTTATTGATCGTGTATTCTTGAGTGTAGCTCTGGCTGAGAAGGTCGCAGCCATGGGATAGTTGACAGTTAAGCCTATCTAGTGACAGCCCATCATAGGCTAGCTGGGTGATCTTGCAACTTGTATCATGCCGGAGTTGGATTTTCCCCATAGGGTTTCATTGATCGTTTACTCGGCAACTTCTATCAAGCAGGAGTTTAATTTTCCCCGTAGCGCTTCATTGATCGTGTACTCTTGAGTGTAGCTCGGGCTGAGAACGACGCAGCCATGGGAAAGTTGACAGTTAAGCCTATCTAGTGACAGCCCATCATAGGCTAGCTGGGTGATCTTGCAACTTGTATCATGTCGGAGTTTGATTTTCCCCATAGGGTTTCATTGATCGTGTATTCTTGAGTGTAGCTCTGGCTGAGAAGGTCGCAGCCATGGGAAAGTTGACAGTTAAGCCTATCTAGTGACAGCCCATCATAGGCTAGCTGGGTGATCTTGCAACTTGTATCATGTCGGAGTTTGATTTTCCCCATAGAGTTTCATTGATCGTGTATTCTTGAGTGTCGCTCTGGCTGAGAAGGTCCCAGCCATGGGAAAGTTGACAGTTAAGCCTATCTAGTGACAGCCCATCATAGGCTAGCTGGGTGATCTTGCAACTTGTATCATGCCGGAGTTGGATTTTCCCCATAGAGTTTCATTGATCGTTTTCTCGGCAACTTCTATCAAGCAGGAGTTTAATTTTCCCCATAGCGCTTCATTGATCGTGTACTCTTGAGTGTAGCTCGGGCTGAGAACGACGCAGCCATGGGAAAGTTGACAGTTAAGCCTATCTAGTGACAGCCCATCATAGGCTAGCTGGGTGATCTTGCAACTTGTATCATGTCGGAGTTTGATTTTCCCCATAGGGTTTCATTGATCGTGTATTCTTGAGTGTAGCTCTGGCTGAGAAGGTCGCAGCCATGGGAAAGTTGACAGTTAAGCCTATCTAGTGACAGCCCATCATAGGCTAGCTGGGTGATCTTGCAACTTGTATCATGTCGGAGTTTGATTTTCCCCATAGGGTTTCATTGATCGTGTATTCTTGAGTGTAGCTCTGGCTGAGAAGGTCGCAGCCATGGGAAAGTTGACAGTTAAGCCTATCTAGTGACAGCCCATCATAGGCTAGCTGGGTGATCTTGCAACTTGTATCATGCCGGAGTTGGATTTTCCCCATAGAGTTTCATTGATCGTTTACTCGGCAACTTCTATCAAGCAGGAGTTTAATTTTCCCCATAGCGCTTCATTGATCGTGTACTCTTGAGTGTAGCTCGGGCTGAGAACGACGCAGCCATGGGAAAGTTGACAGTTAAGCCTATCTAGTGACAGCCCATCATAGGCTAGCTGGGTGATCTTGCAACTTGTATCATGTCGGAGTTTGATTTTCCCCATAGGGTTTCATTGATCGTGTATTCTTGAGTGTAGCTCTGGCTGAGAAGGTCCCAGCCATGGGAAAGTTGACAGTTAAGCCTATCTAGTGACAGCCCATCATAGGCTAGCTGGGTGATCTTGCAACTTGTATCATGCCGGAGTTGGATTTTCCCCATAGAGTTTCATTGATCGTTTACTCGGCAACTTCTATCAAGCAGGAGTTTAATTTTCCCCATAGCGCTTCATTGATCGTGTACTCTTGAGTGTAGCTCGGGCTGAGAACGACGCAGCCATGGGAAAGTTGACAGTTAAGCCTATCTAGTGACAGCCCATCATAGGCTAGCTGGGTGATCTTGCAACTTGTATCATGTCGGAGTTTGATTTTCCCCATAGGGTTTCATTGATCGAGTATTCTTGAGTGTAGCTCTGGCTGAGAAGGTCGCAGCCATGGGAAAGTTGACAGTTAAGCCTATCTAGTGACAGCCCATCATAGGCTAGCTGGGTGATCTTGCAACTTGTATCATGTCGGAGTTTGATTTTCCCCATAGGGTTTCATTGATCGTGTATTCTTGAGTGTAGCTCTGGCTGAGAAGGTCGCAGCCATGGGAAAGTTGACAGTTAAGCCTATCTAGTGACAGCCCATCATAGGCTAGCTGGGTGATCTTGCAACTTGTATCATGCCGGAGTTGGATTTTCCCCATAGAGTTTCATTGATCGTTTACTCGGCAACTTCTATCAAGCAGGAGTTTAATTTTCCCCATAGCGCTTCATTGATCGTGTACTCTTGAGTGTAGCTCGGGCTGAGAACGACGCAGCCATGGGAAAGTTGACAGTTAAGCATATCTAGTGACAGCCCATCATAGGCTAGCTGGGTGATCTTGCAACTTGTATCATGTCGGAGTTTGATTTTCCCCATAGGGTTTCATTGATCGTGTATTCTTGAGTGTAGCTCTGGCTGAGAAGGTCGCAGCCATGGGAAAGTTGACAGTTAAGCCTATCTAGTGACAGCCCATCATAGGCTAGCTGGGTGATCTTGCAACTTGTATCATGCCGGAGTTGGATTTTCCCCATAGAGTTTCATTGATCGTTTACTCGGCAACTTCTATCAAGCAGGAGTTTAATTTTCCCCATAGCGCTTCATTGATCGTGTACTCTTGAGTGTAGCTCGGGCTGAGAACGACGCAGCCATGGGAAAGTTGACAGTTAAGCATATCTAGTGACAGCCCATCATAGGCTAGCTGGGTGATCTTGCAACTTGTATCATGTCGGAGTTTGATTTTCCCCATAGGGTTTCATTGATCGTGTATTCTTGAGTGTAGCTCTGGCTGAGAAGGTCGCAGCCATGGGAAAGTTGACAGTTAAGCCTATCTAGTGACAGCCCATCATAGGCTAGCTGGGTGATCTTGCAACTTGTATCATGCCGGAGTTGGATTTTCCCCATAGGGTTTCATTGATCGTTTACTCGGCAACTTCTATCAAGCAGGAGTTTAATTTTCCCCGTAGCGCTTCATTGATCGTGTACTCTTGAGTGTAGCTCGGGCTGAGAACGACGCAGCCATGGGAAAGTTGACAGTTAAGCCTATCTAGTGACAGCCCATCATAGGCTAGCTGGGTGATCTTGCAACTTGTATCATGTCGGAGTTTGATTTTCCCCATAGGGTTTCATTGATCGTGTATTCTTGAGTGTAGCTCTGGCTGAGAAGGTCGCAGCCATGGGAAAGTTGACAGTTAAGCCTATCTAGTGACAGCCCATCATAGGCTAGCTGGGTGATCTTGCAACTTGTATCATGTCGGAGTTTGATTTTCCCCATAGGGTATCATTGATCGTGTATTCTTGAGTGTAGCTCTGGCTGAGAAGGTCGCAGCCATGGGAAAGTTGACAGTTAAGCCTATCTAGTGACAGCCCATCATAGGCTAGCTGGGTGATCTTGCAACTTGTATCATGTCGGAGTTTGATTTTCCCCATAGAGTTTCATTGATCGTGTATTCTTGAGTGTAGCTCTGGCTGAGAAGGTCGCAGCCATGTGAAAGTTGACAGTTAAGCCTATCTAGTGACAGCCCATCATAGGCTAGCTGGGTGATCTTGCAACTTGTATCATGCCGGAGTTGGATTTTCCCCATAGGGTTTCATTGATCGTTTACTCGGCAACTTCTATCAAGCAGGAGTTTAATTTTCCCCATAGCGCTTCATTGATCGTGTACTCTTGAGTGTAGCTCGGGCTGAGAACGACGCAGCCATGGGAAAGTTGACAGTTAAGCCTATCTAGTGACAGCCCATCATAGGCTAGCTGGGTGATCTTGCAACTTCTATCATGTCGGAGTTTGATTTTCCCCATAGGGTTTCATTGATCGTGTATTCTTGAGCGTAGCTCTGGCTGAGAAGGTCCCAGCCATGGGAAAGTTGACAGTTAAGCCTATCTAGTGACAGCCCATCATAGGCTAGCTGGGTGATCTTGCAACTTGTATCATGCCGGAGTTGGATTTTCCCCATAGAGTTTCATTGATCGTTTATTCGGCAACTTCTATCAAGCAGGAGTTTAATTTTCCCCGTAGCGCTTCATTGATCGTGTACTCTTGAGTGTAGCTCGGGCTGAGAACGACGCAGCCATGGGAAAGTTGACAGTTAAGCCTATCTAGTGACAGCCCATCATAGGCTAGCTGGGTGATCTTGCAACTTGTATCATGTCGGAGTTTGATTTTCCCCATAGGGTTTCATTGATCGTGTATTCTTGAGTGTAGCTCTGGCTGAGAAGGTCGCAGCCATGGGAAAGTTGACAGTTAAGCCTATCTAGTGACAGCCCATCTTAGGCTAGCTGGGTGATCTTGCAACTTGTATCATGTCGGAGTTTGATTTTCCCCATAGAGTTTCATTGATCGTGTATTCTTGAGTGTAGCTCTGGCTGAAAAGGTCGCAGCCATGGGAAAGTTGACAGTTAAGCCTATCTAGTGACAGCCCATCATAGGCTAGCTGGGTGATCTTGCAACTTGTATCATGCCGGAGTTGGATTTTCCCCATAGAGTTTCATTGATCGTTTACTCGGCAACTTCTATCAAGCAGGAGTTTAATTTTCCCCATAGCGCTTCATTGATCGTGTACTCTTGAGTGTAGCTCGGGCTGAGAACGACGCAGCCATGGGAAAGTTGACAGTTAAGCCTATCTAGTGACAGCCCATCATAGGCTAGCTGGGTGATCTTGCAACTTGTATCATGTCGGAGTTTGATTTTCCCCATAGGGTTTCATTGATCGTGTATTCTTGAGTGTAGCTCTGGCTGAGAAGGTCGCAGCCATGGGAAAGTTGACAGTTAAGCCTATCTAGTGACAGCCCATCATAGGCTAGCTGGGTGATCTTGCAACTTGTATCATGCCGGAGTTGGATTTTCCCCATAGAGTTTCATTGATCGTTTACTCGGCAACTTCTATCAAGCAGGAGTTTTATTTTCCCCATAGCGCTTCATTGATCGTGTACTCTTGAGTGTAGCTCGGGCTGAGAACGACGCAGCCATGGGAAAGTTGACAGTTAAGCCTATCTAGTGACAGCCCATCATAGGCTAGCTGGGTGATCTTGCAACTTGTATCATGTCGGAGTTTGATTTTCCCCATAGGGTTTCATTGATCGTGTATTCTTGAGTGTAGCTCTGGCTGAGAAGGTCCCAGCCATGGGAAAGTTGACAGTTAAGCCTATCTAGTGACAGCCCATCATAGGCTAGCTGGGTGATCTTGCAACTTGTATCATGCCGGAGTTAGATTTTCCCCATAGAGTTTCATTGATCGTTTACTCGGCAACTTCTATCAAGCAGGAGTTTAATTTTCCCCATAGCGCTTCATTGATCGTGTACTCTTGAGTGTAGCTCGGGCTGAGAACGACGCAGCCATGGGAAAGTTGACAGTTAAGCCTATCTAGTGACAGCCCATCATAGGCTAGCTGGGTGATCTTGCAACTTGTATCATGTCGGAGTTTGATTTTCTCCATAGGGTTTCATTGATCGTGTATTCTTGAGTGTAGCTCTGGCTGAGAAGGTCGCAGCCATGGGAAAGTTGACAGTTAAGCCTATCTAGTGACAGCCCATCATAGGCTAGCTGGGTGATCTTGCAACTTGTATCATGTCGGAGTTTGATTTTCCCCATAGGGTTTCATTGATCGTGTATTCTTGAGTGTAGCTCTGGCTGAGAAGGTCGCAGCCATGGGAAAGTTGACAGTTAAGCCTATCTAGTGACAGCCCATCATAGGCTAGCTGGGTGATCTTGCAACTTGTATCATGCCGGAGTTGGATTTTCCCCATAGAGTTTCATTGATCGTTTACTCGGCAACTTCTATCAAGCAGGAGTTTAATTTTCCCCATAGCGCTTCATTGATCGTGTACTCTTGAGTGTAGCTCGGGCTGAGAACGACGCAGCCATGGGAAAGTTGACAGTTAAGCCTATCTAGTGACAGCCCATCATAGGCTAGCTGGGTGATCTTGCAACTTGTATCATGTCGGAGTTTGATTTTCCCCATAGGGTTTCATTGATCGTGTATTCTTGAGTGTAGCTCTGGCTGAGAAGGTCCCAGCCATGGGAAAGTTGACAGTTAAGCCTATCTAGTGACAGCCCATCATAGGCTAGCTGGGTGATCTTGCAACTTGTATCATGCCGGAGTTGGATTTTCCCCATAGAGTTTCATTGATCGTTTACTCGGCAACTTCTATCAAGCAGGAGTTTAATTTTCCCCATAGCGCTTCATTGACCGTTTACTCTTGAGTGTAGCTCGGACTGAGAACGACGCAGCCATGGGAAAGTTGACAGTTAAGCCTATCTAGTGACAGCCCATCATAGGCTAGCTGGGTGATCTTGCAACTTGTATCATGTCGGAGTTTGATTTTCCCCATAGGGTTTCATTGATCGTGTATTCTTGAGTGTAGCTCTGGCTGAGAAGGTCCCAGCCATGGGAAAGTTGACAGTTAAGCCTATCTAGTGACAGCCCATCATAGGCTACCTGGGTGATCTTGCAACTTGTATCATGCCGGAGTTGGATTTTCCCCATAGAGTTTCATTGATCGTTTACTCGGCAACTTCTATCAAGCAGGAGTTTAATTTTCCCCATAGCGCTTCATTGATCGTGTACTCTTGAGTGTAGCTCGGGCTGAGAACGACGCAGCCATGGGAAAGTTGACAGTTAAGCCTATCTAGTGACAGCCCATCATAGGCTAGCTGGGTGATCTTGCAACTTGTATCATGTCGGAGTTTGATTTTCTCCATAGGGTTTCATTGATCGTGTATTCTTGAGTGTAGCTCTGGCTGAGAAGGTCGCAGCCATGGGAAAGTTGACAGTTAAGCCTATCTAGTGACAGCCCATCATAGGCTAGCTGGGTGATCTTGCAACTTGTATCATGTCGGAGTTTGATTTTCCCCATAGGGTTTCATTGATCGTGTATTCTTGAGTGTAGCTCTGGCTGAGAAGGTCGCAGCCATGGGAAAGTTGACAGTTAAGCCTATCTAGTGACAGCCCATCATAGGCTAGCTGGGTGATCTTGCAACTTGTATCATGTCGGAGTTTGATTTTCCCCATAGAGTTTCTTTGATCGTGTATTCTTGAGTGTAGCTCTGGCTGAGAAGGTCGCAGCCATGGGAAAGTTGACAGTTAAGCCTATCTAGTGACAGCCCATCATAGGCTAGCTGGGTGATCTTGCAACTTGTATCATGTCGGAGTTGGATTTTCCCCATAGGGTTTCATTGATCGTTTACTCGGCAACTTCTATCAAGCAGGAGTTTAATTTTCCCCATAGCGCTTCATTGATCGTGTACTCTTGAGTGTAGCTCGGGCTGAGAACGACGCAGCCATGGGAAAGTTGACAGTTAAGCCTATCTAGTGACAGCCCATCATAGGCTAGCTGGGTGATCTTGCAACTTGTATCATGTCGGAGTTTGAATTTCTCCATAGGGTTTCATTGATCGTGTATTCTTGAGTGTAGCTCTGGCTGAGAAGGTCGCAGCCATGGGAAAGTTGACAGTTAAGCCTATCTAGTGACAGCCCATCATAGGCTAGCTGGGTGATCTTGCAACTTGTATCATGTCGGAGTTTGATTTTCCCCATAGGGTTTCATTGATCGTGTATTCTTGAGTGTAGCTCTGGCTGAGAAGGTCGCAGCCATGGGAAAGTTGACAGTTAAGCCTATCTAGTGACAGCCCATCATAGGCTAGCTGGGTGATCTTGCAACTTGTATCATGTCGGAGTTTGATTTTCCCCATAGAGTTTCATTGATCGTGTATTCTTGAGTGTAGCTCTGGCTGAGAAGGTCGCAGCCATGGGAAAGTTGACAGTTAAGCCTATCTAGTGACAGCCCATCATAGGCTAGCTGGGTGATCTTGCAACTTGTATCATGTCGGAGTTGGATTTTCCCCATAGGGTTTCATTGATCGTTTACTCGGCAACTTCTATCAAGCAGGAGTTTAATTTTCCCCATAGCGCTTCATTGATCGTGTACTCTTGAGTGTAGCTCGGGCTGAGAACGACGCAGCCATGGGAAAGTTGACAGTTAAGCCTATCTAGTGACAGCCCATCATAGGCTAGCTGGGTGATCTTGCAACTTGTATCATGTCGGAGTTTGATTTTCCCCATAGGGTTTCATTGATCGTGTATTCTTGAGTGTAGCTCTGGCTGAGAAGGTCGCAGCCATGGGAAAGTTGACAGTTAAGCCTATCTAGTGACAGCCCATCATAGGCTAGCTGGGTGATCTTGCAACTTGTATCATGCCGGAGTTGAATTTTCCCCATAGGGTTTCATTGATCGTTTACTCGGCAACTTCTATCAAGCAGGAGTTTAATTTTCCCCGTAGCGCTTCATTGATCGTGTACTCTTGAGTGTAGCTCGGGCTGAGAACGACGCAGCCATGGGAAAGTTGACAGTTAAGCCTATCTAGTGACAGCCCATCATAGGCTAGCTGGGTGATCTTGCAACTTGTATCATGTCGGAGTTTGATTTTCCCCATAGGGTTTCATTGATCGTGTATTCTTGAGTGTAGCTCTGGCTGAGAAGGTCGCAGCCATGGGAAAGTTGACAGTTAAGCCTATCTAGTGACAGCCCATCTTAGGCTAGCTGGGTGATCTTGCAACTTGTATCATGTCGGAGTTTGATTTTCCCCATAGAGTTTCATTGATCGTGTATTCTTGAGTGTAGCTCTGGCTGAGAAGGTCGCAGCCATGGGAAAGTTGACAGTTAAGCCTATCTAGTGACAGCCCATCATAGGCTAGCTGGGTGATCTTGCAACTTGTATCATGCCGGAGTTGGATTTTCCCCATAGAGTTTCATTGATCGTTTACTCGGCAACTTCTATCAAGCAGGAGTTTAATTTTCCCCATAGCGCTTCATTGATCGTGTACTCTTGAGTGTAGCTCGGGCTGAGAACGACGCAGCCATGGGAAAGTTGACAGTTAAGCCTATCTAGTGACAGCCCATCATAGGCTAGCTGGGTGATCTTGCAACTTGTATCATGTCGGAGTTTGATTTTCCCCATAGGGTTTCATTGATCGTGTATTCTTGAGTGTAGCTCTGGCTGAGAAGGTCGCAGCCATGGGAAAGTTGACAGTTAAGCCTATCTAGTGACAGCCCATCATAGGCTAGCTGGGTGATCTTGCAACTTGTATCATGCCGGAGTTGGATTTTCCCCATAGAGTTTCATTGATCGTTTACTCGGCAACTTCTATCAAGCAGGAGTTTTATTTTCCCCATAGCGCTTCATTGATCGTGTACTCTTGAGTGTAGCTCGGGCTGAGAACGACGCAGCCATGGGAAAGTTGACAGTTAAGCCTATCTAGTGACAGCCCATCATAGGCTAGCTGGGTGATCTTGCAACTTGTATCATGTCGGAGTTTGATTTTCCCCATAGGGTTTCATTGATCGTGTATTCTTGAGTGTAGCTCTGGCTGAGAAGGTCCCAGCCATGGGAAAGTTGACAGTTAAGCCTATCTAGTGACAGCCCATCATAGGCTAGCTGGGTGATCTTGCAACTTGTATCATGCCGGAGTTGGATTTTCCCCATAGAGTTTCATTGATCGTTTACTCGGCAACTTCTATCAAGCAGGAGTTTAATTTTCCCCATAGCGCTTCATTGATCGTGTACTCTTGAGTGTAGCTCGGGCTGAGAACGACGCAGCCATGGGAAAGTTGACAGTTAAGCCTATCTAGTGACAGCCCATCATAGGCTAGCTGGGTGATCTTGCAACTTGTATCATGTCGGAGTTTGAATTTCTCCATAGGGTTTCATTGATCGTGTATTCTTGAGTGTAGCTCTGGCTGAGAAGGTCGCAGCCATGGGAAAGTTGACAGTTAAGCCTATCTAGTGACAGCCCATCATAGGCTAGCTGGGTGATCTTGCAACTTGTATCATGTCGGAGTTTGATTTTCCCCATAGGGTTTCATTGATCGTGTATTCTTGAGTGTAGCTCTGGCTGAGAAGGTCGCAGCCATGGGAAAGTTGACAGTTAAGCCTATCTAGTGACAGCCCATCATAGGCTAGCTGGGTGATCTTGCAACTTGTATCATGTCGGAGTTTGATTTTCCCCATAGAGTTTCATTGATCGTGTATTCTTGAGTGTAGCTCTGGCTGAGAAGGTCGCAGCCATGGGAAAGTTGACAGTTAAGCCTATCTAGTGACAGCCCATCATAGGCTAGCTGGGTGATCTTGCAACTTGTATCATGTCGGAGTTGGATTTTCCCCATAGGGTTTCATTGATCGTTTACTCGGCAACTTCTATCAAGCAGGAGTTTAATTTTCCCCATAGCGCTTCATTGATCGTGTACTCTTGAGTGTAGCTCGGGCTGAGAACGACGCAGCCATGGGAAAGTTGACAGTTAAGCCTATCTAGTGACAGCCCATCATAGGCTAGCTGGGTGATCTTGCAACTTGTATCATGTCGGAGTTTGATTTTCCCCATAGGGTTTCATTGATCGTGTATTCTTGAGTGTAGCTCTGGCTGAGAAGGTCGCAGCCATGGGAAAGTTGACAGTTAAGCCTATCTAGTGACAGCCCATCATAGGCTAGCTGGGTGATCTTGCAACTTGTATCATGCCGGAGTTGGATTTTCCCCATAGGGTTTCATTGATCGTTTACTCGGCAACTTCTATCAAGCAGGAGTTTAATTTTCCCCGTAGCGCTTCATTGATCGTGTACTCTTGAGTGTAGCTCGGGCTGAGAACGACGCAGCCATGGGAAAGTTGACAGTTAAGCCTATCTAGTGACAGCCCATCATAGGCTAGCTGGGTGATCTTGCAACTTGTATCATGTCGGAGTTTGATTTTCCCCATAGGGTTTCATTGATCGTGTATTCTTGAGTGTAGCTCTGGCTGAGAAGGTCGCAGCCATGGGAAAGTTGACAGTTAAGCCTATCTAGTGACAGCCCATCTTAGGCTAGCTGGGTGATCTTGCAACTTGTATCATGTCGGAGTTTGATTTTCCCCATAGAGTTTCATTGATCGTGTATTCTTGAGTGTAGCTCTGGCTGAAAAGGTCGCAGCCATGGGAAAGTTGACAGTTAAGCCTATCTAGTGACAGCCCATCATAGGCTAGCTGGGTGATCTTGCAACTTGTATCATGCCGGAGTTGGATTTTCCCCATAGAGTTTCATTGATCGTTTACTCGGCAACTTCTATCAAGCAGGAGTTTAATTTTCCCCATAGCGCTTCATTGATCGTGTACTCTTGAGTGTAGCTCGGGCTGAGAACGACGCAGCCATGGGAAAGTTGACAGTTAAGCCTATCTAGTGACAGCCCATCATAGGCTAGCTGGGTGATCTTGCAACTTGTATCATGTCGGAGTTTGATTTTCCCCATAGGGTTTCATTGATCGTGTATTCTTGAGTGTAGCTCTGGCTGAGAAGGTCGCAGCCATGGGAAAGTTGACAGTTAAGCCTATCTAGTGACAGCCCATCATAGGCTAGCTGGGTGATCTTGCAACTTGTATCATGCCGGAGTTGGATTTTCCCCATAGAGTTTCATTGATCGTTTACTCGGCAACTTCTATCAAGCAGGAGTTTTATTTTCCCCATAGCGCTTCATTGATCGTGTACTCTTGAGTGTAGCTCGGGCTGAGAACGACGCAGCCATGGGAAAGTTGACAGTTAAGCCTATCTAGTGACAGCCCATCATAGGCTAGCTGGGTGATCTTGCAACTTGTATCATGTCGGAGTTTGATTTTCCCCATAGGGTTTCATTGATCGTGTATTCTTGAGTGTAGCTCTGGCTGAGAAGGTCCCAGCCATGGGAAAGTTGACAGTTAAGCCTATCTAGTGACAGCCCATCATAGGCTAGCTGGGTGATCTTGCAACTTGTATCATGCCGGAGTTGGATTTTCCCCATAGAGTTTCATTGATCGTTTACTCGGCAACTTCTATCAAGCAGGAGTTTAATTTTCCCCATAGCGCTTCATTGATCGTGTACTCTTGAGTGTAGCTCGGGCTGAGAACGACGCAGCCATGGGAAAGTTGACAGTTAAGCCTATCTAGTGACAGCCCATCATAGGCTAGCTGGGTGATCTTGCAACTTGTATCATGTCGGAGTTTGATTTTCTCCATAGGGTTTCATTGATCGTGTATTCTTGAGTGTAGCTCTGGCTGAGAAGGTCGCAGCCATGGGAAAGTTGACAGTTAAGCCTATCTAGTGACAGCCCATCATAGGCTAGCTGGGTGATCTTGCAACTTGTATCATGTCGGAGTTTGATTTTCCCCATAGGGTTTCATTGATCGTGTATTCTTGAGTGTAGCTCTGGCTGAGAAGGTCGCAGCCATGGGAAAGTTGACAGTTAAGCCTATCTAGTGACAGCCCATCATAGGCTAGCTGGGTGATCTTGCAACTTGTATCATGTCGGAGTTTGATTTTCCCCATAGAGTTTCATTGATCGTGTATTCTTGAGTGTAGCTCTGGCTGAGAAGGTCGCAGCCATGGGAAAGTTGACAGTTAAGCCTATCTAGTGACAGCCCATCATAGGCTAGCTGGGTGATCTTGCAACTTGTATCATGTCGGAGTTGGATTTTCACCATAGGGTTTCATTGATCGTTTACTCGGCAACTTCTATCAAGCAGGAGTTTAATTTTCCCCATAGCGCTTCATTGATCGTGTACTCTTGAGTGTAGCTCGGGCTGAGAACGACGCAGCCATGGGAAAGTTGACAGTTAAGCCTATCTAGTGACAGCCCATCATAGGCTAGCTGGGTGATCTTGCAACTTGTATCATGTCGGAGTTTGATTTTCCCCATAGGGTTTCATTGATCGTGTATTCTTGAGTGTAGCTCTGGCTGAGAAGGTCCCAGCCATGGGAAAGTTGACAGTTAAGCCTATCTAGTGACAGCCCATCATAGGCTAGCTGGGTGATCTTGCAACTTGTATCATGCCGGAGTTGGATTTTCCCCATAGAGTTTCATTGATCGTTTACTCGGCAACTTCTATCAAGCAGGAGTTTAATTTTCCCCATAGCGCTTCATTGATCGTGTACTCTTGAGTGTAGCTCGGGCTGAGAACGACGCAGCCATGGGAAAGTTGACAGTTAAGCCTATCTAGTGACAGCCCATCATAGGCTAGCTGGGTGATCTTGCAACTTGTATCATGTCGGAGTTTGATTTTCCCCATAGGGTTTCATTGATCGTGTATTCTTGAGTGTAGCTCTGGCTGAGAAGGTCGCAGCCATGGGAAAGTTGACAGTTAAGCCTATCTAGTGACAGCCCATCATAGGCTAGCTGGGTGATCTTGCAACTTGTATCATGCCGGAGTTGGATTTTCCCCATAGGGTTTCATTGATCGTTTACTCGGCAACTTCTATCAAGCAGGAGTTTAATTTTCCCCGTAGCGCTTCATTGATCGTGTACTCTTGAGTGTAGCTCGGGCTGAGAACGACGCAGCCATGGGAAAGTTGACAGTTAAGCCTATCTAGTGACAGCCCATCATAGGCTAGCTGGGTGATCTTGCAACTTGTATCATGTCGGAGTTTGATTTTCCCCATAGGGTTTCATTGATCGTGTATTCTTGAGTGTAGCTCTGGCTGAGAAGGTCGCAGCCATGGGAAAGTTGACAGTTAAGCCTATCTAGTGACAGCCCATCTTAGGCTAGCTGGGTGATCTTGCAACTTGTATCATGTCGGAGTTTGATTTTCCCCATAGAGTTTCATTGATCGTGTATTCTTGAGTGTAGCTCTGGCTGAGAAGGTCGCAGCCATGGGAAAGTTGACAGTTAAGCCTATCTAGTGACAGCCCATCATAGGCTAGCTGGGTGATCTTGCAACTTGTATCATGCCGGAGTTGGATTTTCCCCATAGAGTTTCATTGATCGTTTACTCGGCAACTTCTATCAAGCAGGAGTTTAATTTTCCCCATAGCGCTTCATTGATCGTGTACTCTTGAGTGTAGCTCGGGCTGAGAACGACGCAGCCATGGGAAAGTTGACAGTTAAGCCTATCTAGTGACAGCCCATCATAGGCTAGCTGGGTGATCTTGCAACTTGTATCATGTCGGAGTTTGATTTTCCCCATAGGGTTTCATTGATCGTGTATTCTTGAGTGTAGCTCTGGCTGAGAAGGTCGCAGCCATGGGAAAGTTGACAGTTAAGCCTATCTAGTGACAGCCCATCATAGGCTAGCTGGGTGATCTTGCAACTTGTATCATGCCGGAGTTGGATTTTCCCCATAGAGTTTCATTGATCGTTTACTCGGCAACTTCTATCAAGCAGGAGTTTTATTTTCCCCATAGCGCTTCATTGATCGTGTACTCTTGAGTGTAGCTCGGGCTGAGAACGACGCAGCCATGGGAAAGTTGACAGTTAAGCCTATCTAGTGACAGCCCATCATAGGCTAGCTGGGTGATCTTGCAACTTGTATCATGTCGGAGTTTGATTTTCCCCATAGGGTTTCATTGATCGTGTATTCTTGAGTGTAGCTCTGGCTGAGAAGGTCCCAGCCATGGGAAAGTTGACAGTTAAGCCTATCTAGTGACAGCCCATCATAGGCTAGCTGGGTGATCTTGCAACTTGTATCATGCCGGAGTTGGATTTTCCCCATAGAGTTTCATTGATCGTTTACTCGGCAACTTCTATCAAGCAGGAGTTTAATTTTCCCCATAGCGCTTCATTGATCGTGTACTCTTGAGTGTAGCTCGGGCTGAGAACGACGCAGCCATGGGAAAGTTGACAGTTAAGCCTATCTAGTGACAGCCCATCATAGGCTAGCTGGGTGATCTTGCAACTTGTATCATGTCGGAGTTTGATTTTCCCCATAGGGTTTCATTGATCGTGTATTCTTGAGTGTAGCTCTGGCTGAGAAGGTCGCAGCCATGGGAAAGTTGACAGTTAAGCCTATCTAGTGACAGCCCATCATAGGCTAGCTGGGTGATCTTGCAACTTGTATCATGTCGGAGTTTGATTTTCCCCATAGGGTTTCATTGATCGTGTATTCTTGAGTGTAGCTCTGGCTGAGAAGGTCGCAGCCATGGGAAAGTTGACAGTTAAGCCTATCTAGTGACAGCCCATCATAGGCTAGCTGGGTGATCTTGCAACTTGTATCATGTCGGAGTTTGATTTTCCCCATAGGGTTTCATTGATCGTGTATTCTTGAGTGTAGCTCTGGCTGAGAAGGTCGCAGCCATGGGAAAGTTGACAGTTAAGCCTATCTAGTGACAGCCCATCATAGGCTAGCTGGGTGATCTTGCAACTTGTATCATGCCGGAGTTGGATTTTCCCCATAGGGTTTCATTGATCGTTTACTCGGCAACTTCTATCAAGCAGGAGTTTAATTTTCCCCGTAGCGCTTCATTGATCGTGTACTCTTGAGTGTAGCTCGGGCTGAGAACGACGCAGCCATGGGAAAGTTGACAGTTAAGCCTATCTAGTGACAGCCCATCATAGGCTAGCTGGGTGATCTTGCAACTTGTATCATGTCGGAGTTTGATTTTCCCCATAGGGTTTCATTGATCGTGTATTCTTGAGTGTAGCTCTGGCTGAGAAGGTCGCAGCCATGGGAAAGTTGACAGTTAAGCCTATCTAGTGACAGCCCATCATAGGCTAGCTGGGTGATCTTGCAACTTGTATCATGTCGGAGTTTGATTTTCCCCATAGAGTTTCATTGATCGTGTATTCTTGAGTGTCGCTCTGGCTGAGAAGGTCCCAGCCATGGGAAAGTTGACAGTTAAGCCTATCTAGTGACAGCCCATCATAGGCTAGCTGGGTGATCTTGCAACTTGTATCATGCCGGAGTTGGATTTTCCCCATAGAGTTTCATTGATCGTTTTCTCGGCAACTTCTATCAAGCAGG
The DNA here is from genome assembly GCF_031893055.1 of Leptodactylus fuscus. Lineage (NCBI taxonomy): Eukaryota > Metazoa > Chordata > Amphibia > Anura > Leptodactylidae > Leptodactylus > Leptodactylus fuscus. The sequence goes on along the minus strand of NW_027440727.1, from coordinate 14,422 downwards.
AGTTTAATTTTCCCCATAGCGCTTCATTGATCGTGTACTCTTGAGTGTAGCTCGGGCTGAGAACGACGCAGCCATGGGAAAGTTGACAGTTAAGCCTATCTAGTGACAGCCCATCATAGGCTAGCTGGGTGATCTTGCAACTTGTATCATGTCGGAGTTTGATTTTCCCCATAGGGTTTCATTGATCGTGTATTCTTGAGTGTAGCTCTGGCTGAGAAGGTCGCAGCCATGGGAAAGTTGACAGTTAAGCCTATCTAGTGACAGCCCATCATAGGCTAGCTGGGTGATCTTGCAACTTGTATCATGTCGGAGTTTGATTTTCCCCATAGGGTTTCATTGATCGTGTATTCTTGAGTGTAGCTCTGGCTGAGAAGGTCGCAGCCATGGGAAAGTTGACAGTTAAGCCTATCTAGTGACAGCCCATCATAGGCTAGCTGGGTGATCTTGCAACTTGTATCATGCCGGAGTTGGATTTTCCCCATAGAGTTTCATTGATCGTTTACTCGGCAACTTCTATCAAGCAGGAGTTTAATTTTCCCCATAGCGCTTCATTGATCGTGTACTCTTGAGTGTAGCTCGGGCTGAGAACGACGCAGCCATGGGAAAGTTGACAGTTAAGCCTATCTAGTGACAGCCCATCATAGGCTAGCTGGGTGATCTTGCAACTTGTATCATGTCGGAGTTTGATTTTCCCCATAGGGTTTCATTGATCGTGTATTCTTGAGTGTAGCTCTGGCTGAGAAGGTCCCAGCCATGGGAAAGTTGACAGTTAAGCCTATCTAGTGACAGCCCATCATAGGCTAGCTGGGTGATCTTGCAACTTGTATCATGCCGGAGTTGGATTTTCCCCATAGAGTTTCATTGATCGTTTACTCGGCAACTTCTATCAAGCAGGAGTTTAATTTTCCCCATAGCGCTTCATTGATCGTGTACTCTTGAGTGTAGCTCGGGCTGAGAACGACGCAGCCATGGGAAAGTTGACAGTTAAGCCTATCTAGTGACAGCCCATCATAGGCTAGCTGGGTGATCTTGCAACTTGTATCATGTCGGAGTTTGATTTTCCCCATAGGGTTTCATTGATCGAGTATTCTTGAGTGTAGCTCTGGCTGAGAAGGTCGCAGCCATGGGAAAGTTGACAGTTAAGCCTATCTAGTGACAGCCCATCATAGGCTAGCTGGGTGATCTTGCAACTTGTATCATGTCGGAGTTTGATTTTCCCCATAGGGTTTCATTGATCGTGTATTCTTGAGTGTAGCTCTGGCTGAGAAGGTCGCAGCCATGGGAAAGTTGACAGTTAAGCCTATCTAGTGACAGCCCATCATAGGCTAGCTGGGTGATCTTGCAACTTGTATCATGCCGGAGTTGGATTTTCCCCATAGAGTTTCATTGATCGTTTACTCGGCAACTTCTATCAAGCAGGAGTTTAATTTTCCCCATAGCGCTTCATTGATCGTGTACTCTTGAGTGTAGCTCGGGCTGAGAACGACGCAGCCATGGGAAAGTTGACAGTTAAGCATATCTAGTGACAGCCCATCATAGGCTAGCTGGGTGATCTTGCAACTTGTATCATGTCGGAGTTTGATTTTCCCCATAGGGTTTCATTGATCGTGTATTCTTGAGTGTAGCTCTGGCTGAGAAGGTCGCAGCCATGGGAAAGTTGACAGTTAAGCCTATCTAGTGACAGCCCATCATAGGCTAGCTGGGTGATCTTGCAACTTGTATCATGCCGGAGTTGGATTTTCCCCATAGAGTTTCATTGATCGTTTACTCGGCAACTTCTATCAAGCAGGAGTTTAATTTTCCCCATAGCGCTTCATTGATCGTGTACTCTTGAGTGTAGCTCGGGCTGAGAACGACGCAGCCATGGGAAAGTTGACAGTTAAGCATATCTAGTGACAGCCCATCATAGGCTAGCTGGGTGATCTTGCAACTTGTATCATGTCGGAGTTTGATTTTCCCCATAGGGTTTCATTGATCGTGTATTCTTGAGTGTAGCTCTGGCTGAGAAGGTCGCAGCCATGGGAAAGTTGACAGTTAAGCCTATCTAGTGACAGCCCATCATAGGCTAGCTGGGTGATCTTGCAACTTGTATCATGCCGGAGTTGGATTTTCCCCATAGGGTTTCATTGATCGTTTACTCGGCAACTTCTATCAAGCAGGAGTTTAATTTTCCCCGTAGCGCTTCATTGATCGTGTACTCTTGAGTGTAGCTCGGGCTGAGAACGACGCAGCCATGGGAAAGTTGACAGTTAAGCCTATCTAGTGACAGCCCATCATAGGCTAGCTGGGTGATCTTGCAACTTGTATCATGTCGGAGTTTGATTTTCCCCATAGGGTTTCATTGATCGTGTATTCTTGAGTGTAGCTCTGGCTGAGAAGGTCGCAGCCATGGGAAAGTTGACAGTTAAGCCTATCTAGTGACAGCCCATCATAGGCTAGCTGGGTGATCTTGCAACTTGTATCATGTCGGAGTTTGATTTTCCCCATAGGGTATCATTGATCGTGTATTCTTGAGTGTAGCTCTGGCTGAGAAGGTCGCAGCCATGGGAAAGTTGACAGTTAAGCCTATCTAGTGACAGCCCATCATAGGCTAGCTGGGTGATCTTGCAACTTGTATCATGTCGGAGTTTGATTTTCCCCATAGAGTTTCATTGATCGTGTATTCTTGAGTGTAGCTCTGGCTGAGAAGGTCGCAGCCATGTGAAAGTTGACAGTTAAGCCTATCTAGTGACAGCCCATCATAGGCTAGCTGGGTGATCTTGCAACTTGTATCATGCCGGAGTTGGATTTTCCCCATAGGGTTTCATTGATCGTTTACTCGGCAACTTCTATCAAGCAGGAGTTTAATTTTCCCCATAGCGCTTCATTGATCGTGTACTCTTGAGTGTAGCTCGGGCTGAGAACGACGCAGCCATGGGAAAGTTGACAGTTAAGCCTATCTAGTGACAGCCCATCATAGGCTAGCTGGGTGATCTTGCAACTTCTATCATGTCGGAGTTTGATTTTCCCCATAGGGTTTCATTGATCGTGTATTCTTGAGCGTAGCTCTGGCTGAGAAGGTCCCAGCCATGGGAAAGTTGACAGTTAAGCCTATCTAGTGACAGCCCATCATAGGCTAGCTGGGTGATCTTGCAACTTGTATCATGCCGGAGTTGGATTTTCCCCATAGAGTTTCATTGATCGTTTATTCGGCAACTTCTATCAAGCAGGAGTTTAATTTTCCCCGTAGCGCTTCATTGATCGTGTACTCTTGAGTGTAGCTCGGGCTGAGAACGACGCAGCCATGGGAAAGTTGACAGTTAAGCCTATCTAGTGACAGCCCATCATAGGCTAGCTGGGTGATCTTGCAACTTGTATCATGTCGGAGTTTGATTTTCCCCATAGGGTTTCATTGATCGTGTATTCTTGAGTGTAGCTCTGGCTGAGAAGGTCGCAGCCATGGGAAAGTTGACAGTTAAGCCTATCTAGTGACAGCCCATCTTAGGCTAGCTGGGTGATCTTGCAACTTGTATCATGTCGGAGTTTGATTTTCCCCATAGAGTTTCATTGATCGTGTATTCTTGAGTGTAGCTCTGGCTGAAAAGGTCGCAGCCATGGGAAAGTTGACAGTTAAGCCTATCTAGTGACAGCCCATCATAGGCTAGCTGGGTGATCTTGCAACTTGTATCATGCCGGAGTTGGATTTTCCCCATAGAGTTTCATTGATCGTTTACTCGGCAACTTCTATCAAGCAGGAGTTTAATTTTCCCCATAGCGCTTCATTGATCGTGTACTCTTGAGTGTAGCTCGGGCTGAGAACGACGCAGCCATGGGAAAGTTGACAGTTAAGCCTATCTAGTGACAGCCCATCATAGGCTAGCTGGGTGATCTTGCAACTTGTATCATGTCGGAGTTTGATTTTCCCCATAGGGTTTCATTGATCGTGTATTCTTGAGTGTAGCTCTGGCTGAGAAGGTCGCAGCCATGGGAAAGTTGACAGTTAAGCCTATCTAGTGACAGCCCATCATAGGCTAGCTGGGTGATCTTGCAACTTGTATCATGCCGGAGTTGGATTTTCCCCATAGAGTTTCATTGATCGTTTACTCGGCAACTTCTATCAAGCAGGAGTTTTATTTTCCCCATAGCGCTTCATTGATCGTGTACTCTTGAGTGTAGCTCGGGCTGAGAACGACGCAGCCATGGGAAAGTTGACAGTTAAGCCTATCTAGTGACAGCCCATCATAGGCTAGCTGGGTGATCTTGCAACTTGTATCATGTCGGAGTTTGATTTTCCCCATAGGGTTTCATTGATCGTGTATTCTTGAGTGTAGCTCTGGCTGAGAAGGTCCCAGCCATGGGAAAGTTGACAGTTAAGCCTATCTAGTGACAGCCCATCATAGGCTAGCTGGGTGATCTTGCAACTTGTATCATGCCGGAGTTAGATTTTCCCCATAGAGTTTCATTGATCGTTTACTCGGCAACTTCTATCAAGCAGGAGTTTAATTTTCCCCATAGCGCTTCATTGATCGTGTACTCTTGAGTGTAGCTCGGGCTGAGAACGACGCAGCCATGGGAAAGTTGACAGTTAAGCCTATCTAGTGACAGCCCATCATAGGCTAGCTGGGTGATCTTGCAACTTGTATCATGTCGGAGTTTGATTTTCTCCATAGGGTTTCATTGATCGTGTATTCTTGAGTGTAGCTCTGGCTGAGAAGGTCGCAGCCATGGGAAAGTTGACAGTTAAGCCTATCTAGTGACAGCCCATCATAGGCTAGCTGGGTGATCTTGCAACTTGTATCATGTCGGAGTTTGATTTTCCCCATAGGGTTTCATTGATCGTGTATTCTTGAGTGTAGCTCTGGCTGAGAAGGTCGCAGCCATGGGAAAGTTGACAGTTAAGCCTATCTAGTGACAGCCCATCATAGGCTAGCTGGGTGATCTTGCAACTTGTATCATGCCGGAGTTGGATTTTCCCCATAGAGTTTCATTGATCGTTTACTCGGCAACTTCTATCAAGCAGGAGTTTAATTTTCCCCATAGCGCTTCATTGATCGTGTACTCTTGAGTGTAGCTCGGGCTGAGAACGACGCAGCCATGGGAAAGTTGACAGTTAAGCCTATCTAGTGACAGCCCATCATAGGCTAGCTGGGTGATCTTGCAACTTGTATCATGTCGGAGTTTGATTTTCCCCATAGGGTTTCATTGATCGTGTATTCTTGAGTGTAGCTCTGGCTGAGAAGGTCCCAGCCATGGGAAAGTTGACAGTTAAGCCTATCTAGTGACAGCCCATCATAGGCTAGCTGGGTGATCTTGCAACTTGTATCATGCCGGAGTTGGATTTTCCCCATAGAGTTTCATTGATCGTTTACTCGGCAACTTCTATCAAGCAGGAGTTTAATTTTCCCCATAGCGCTTCATTGACCGTTTACTCTTGAGTGTAGCTCGGACTGAGAACGACGCAGCCATGGGAAAGTTGACAGTTAAGCCTATCTAGTGACAGCCCATCATAGGCTAGCTGGGTGATCTTGCAACTTGTATCATGTCGGAGTTTGATTTTCCCCATAGGGTTTCATTGATCGTGTATTCTTGAGTGTAGCTCTGGCTGAGAAGGTCCCAGCCATGGGAAAGTTGACAGTTAAGCCTATCTAGTGACAGCCCATCATAGGCTACCTGGGTGATCTTGCAACTTGTATCATGCCGGAGTTGGATTTTCCCCATAGAGTTTCATTGATCGTTTACTCGGCAACTTCTATCAAGCAGGAGTTTAATTTTCCCCATAGCGCTTCATTGATCGTGTACTCTTGAGTGTAGCTCGGGCTGAGAACGACGCAGCCATGGGAAAGTTGACAGTTAAGCCTATCTAGTGACAGCCCATCATAGGCTAGCTGGGTGATCTTGCAACTTGTATCATGTCGGAGTTTGATTTTCTCCATAGGGTTTCATTGATCGTGTATTCTTGAGTGTAGCTCTGGCTGAGAAGGTCGCAGCCATGGGAAAGTTGACAGTTAAGCCTATCTAGTGACAGCCCATCATAGGCTAGCTGGGTGATCTTGCAACTTGTATCATGTCGGAGTTTGATTTTCCCCATAGGGTTTCATTGATCGTGTATTCTTGAGTGTAGCTCTGGCTGAGAAGGTCGCAGCCATGGGAAAGTTGACAGTTAAGCCTATCTAGTGACAGCCCATCATAGGCTAGCTGGGTGATCTTGCAACTTGTATCATGTCGGAGTTTGATTTTCCCCATAGAGTTTCTTTGATCGTGTATTCTTGAGTGTAGCTCTGGCTGAGAAGGTCGCAGCCATGGGAAAGTTGACAGTTAAGCCTATCTAGTGACAGCCCATCATAGGCTAGCTGGGTGATCTTGCAACTTGTATCATGTCGGAGTTGGATTTTCCCCATAGGGTTTCATTGATCGTTTACTCGGCAACTTCTATCAAGCAGGAGTTTAATTTTCCCCATAGCGCTTCATTGATCGTGTACTCTTGAGTGTAGCTCGGGCTGAGAACGACGCAGCCATGGGAAAGTTGACAGTTAAGCCTATCTAGTGACAGCCCATCATAGGCTAGCTGGGTGATCTTGCAACTTGTATCATGTCGGAGTTTGAATTTCTCCATAGGGTTTCATTGATCGTGTATTCTTGAGTGTAGCTCTGGCTGAGAAGGTCGCAGCCATGGGAAAGTTGACAGTTAAGCCTATCTAGTGACAGCCCATCATAGGCTAGCTGGGTGATCTTGCAACTTGTATCATGTCGGAGTTTGATTTTCCCCATAGGGTTTCATTGATCGTGTATTCTTGAGTGTAGCTCTGGCTGAGAAGGTCGCAGCCATGGGAAAGTTGACAGTTAAGCCTATCTAGTGACAGCCCATCATAGGCTAGCTGGGTGATCTTGCAACTTGTATCATGTCGGAGTTTGATTTTCCCCATAGAGTTTCATTGATCGTGTATTCTTGAGTGTAGCTCTGGCTGAGAAGGTCGCAGCCATGGGAAAGTTGACAGTTAAGCCTATCTAGTGACAGCCCATCATAGGCTAGCTGGGTGATCTTGCAACTTGTATCATGTCGGAGTTGGATTTTCCCCATAGGGTTTCATTGATCGTTTACTCGGCAACTTCTATCAAGCAGGAGTTTAATTTTCCCCATAGCGCTTCATTGATCGTGTACTCTTGAGTGTAGCTCGGGCTGAGAACGACGCAGCCATGGGAAAGTTGACAGTTAAGCCTATCTAGTGACAGCCCATCATAGGCTAGCTGGGTGATCTTGCAACTTGTATCATGTCGGAGTTTGATTTTCCCCATAGGGTTTCATTGATCGTGTATTCTTGAGTGTAGCTCTGGCTGAGAAGGTCGCAGCCATGGGAAAGTTGACAGTTAAGCCTATCTAGTGACAGCCCATCATAGGCTAGCTGGGTGATCTTGCAACTTGTATCATGCCGGAGTTGAATTTTCCCCATAGGGTTTCATTGATCGTTTACTCGGCAACTTCTATCAAGCAGGAGTTTAATTTTCCCCGTAGCGCTTCATTGATCGTGTACTCTTGAGTGTAGCTCGGGCTGAGAACGACGCAGCCATGGGAAAGTTGACAGTTAAGCCTATCTAGTGACAGCCCATCATAGGCTAGCTGGGTGATCTTGCAACTTGTATCATGTCGGAGTTTGATTTTCCCCATAGGGTTTCATTGATCGTGTATTCTTGAGTGTAGCTCTGGCTGAGAAGGTCGCAGCCATGGGAAAGTTGACAGTTAAGCCTATCTAGTGACAGCCCATCTTAGGCTAGCTGGGTGATCTTGCAACTTGTATCATGTCGGAGTTTGATTTTCCCCATAGAGTTTCATTGATCGTGTATTCTTGAGTGTAGCTCTGGCTGAGAAGGTCGCAGCCATGGGAAAGTTGACAGTTAAGCCTATCTAGTGACAGCCCATCATAGGCTAGCTGGGTGATCTTGCAACTTGTATCATGCCGGAGTTGGATTTTCCCCATAGAGTTTCATTGATCGTTTACTCGGCAACTTCTATCAAGCAGGAGTTTAATTTTCCCCATAGCGCTTCATTGATCGTGTACTCTTGAGTGTAGCTCGGGCTGAGAACGACGCAGCCATGGGAAAGTTGACAGTTAAGCCTATCTAGTGACAGCCCATCATAGGCTAGCTGGGTGATCTTGCAACTTGTATCATGTCGGAGTTTGATTTTCCCCATAGGGTTTCATTGATCGTGTATTCTTGAGTGTAGCTCTGGCTGAGAAGGTCGCAGCCATGGGAAAGTTGACAGTTAAGCCTATCTAGTGACAGCCCATCATAGGCTAGCTGGGTGATCTTGCAACTTGTATCATGCCGGAGTTGGATTTTCCCCATAGAGTTTCATTGATCGTTTACTCGGCAACTTCTATCAAGCAGGAGTTTTATTTTCCCCATAGCGCTTCATTGATCGTGTACTCTTGAGTGTAGCTCGGGCTGAGAACGACGCAGCCATGGGAAAGTTGACAGTTAAGCCTATCTAGTGACAGCCCATCATAGGCTAGCTGGGTGATCTTGCAACTTGTATCATGTCGGAGTTTGATTTTCCCCATAGGGTTTCATTGATCGTGTATTCTTGAGTGTAGCTCTGGCTGAGAAGGTCCCAGCCATGGGAAAGTTGACAGTTAAGCCTATCTAGTGACAGCCCATCATAGGCTAGCTGGGTGATCTTGCAACTTGTATCATGCCGGAGTTGGATTTTCCCCATAGAGTTTCATTGATCGTTTACTCGGCAACTTCTATCAAGCAGGAGTTTAATTTTCCCCATAGCGCTTCATTGATCGTGTACTCTTGAGTGTAGCTCGGGCTGAGAACGACGCAGCCATGGGAAAGTTGACAGTTAAGCCTATCTAGTGACAGCCCATCATAGGCTAGCTGGGTGATCTTGCAACTTGTATCATGTCGGAGTTTGAATTTCTCCATAGGGTTTCATTGATCGTGTATTCTTGAGTGTAGCTCTGGCTGAGAAGGTCGCAGCCATGGGAAAGTTGACAGTTAAGCCTATCTAGTGACAGCCCATCATAGGCTAGCTGGGTGATCTTGCAACTTGTATCATGTCGGAGTTTGATTTTCCCCATAGGGTTTCATTGATCGTGTATTCTTGAGTGTAGCTCTGGCTGAGAAGGTCGCAGCCATGGGAAAGTTGACAGTTAAGCCTATCTAGTGACAGCCCATCATAGGCTAGCTGGGTGATCTTGCAACTTGTATCATGTCGGAGTTTGATTTTCCCCATAGAGTTTCATTGATCGTGTATTCTTGAGTGTAGCTCTGGCTGAGAAGGTCGCAGCCATGGGAAAGTTGACAGTTAAGCCTATCTAGTGACAGCCCATCATAGGCTAGCTGGGTGATCTTGCAACTTGTATCATGTCGGAGTTGGATTTTCCCCATAGGGTTTCATTGATCGTTTACTCGGCAACTTCTATCAAGCAGGAGTTTAATTTTCCCCATAGCGCTTCATTGATCGTGTACTCTTGAGTGTAGCTCGGGCTGAGAACGACGCAGCCATGGGAAAGTTGACAGTTAAGCCTATCTAGTGACAGCCCATCATAGGCTAGCTGGGTGATCTTGCAACTTGTATCATGTCGGAGTTTGATTTTCCCCATAGGGTTTCATTGATCGTGTATTCTTGAGTGTAGCTCTGGCTGAGAAGGTCGCAGCCATGGGAAAGTTGACAGTTAAGCCTATCTAGTGACAGCCCATCATAGGCTAGCTGGGTGATCTTGCAACTTGTATCATGCCGGAGTTGGATTTTCCCCATAGGGTTTCATTGATCGTTTACTCGGCAACTTCTATCAAGCAGGAGTTTAATTTTCCCCGTAGCGCTTCATTGATCGTGTACTCTTGAGTGTAGCTCGGGCTGAGAACGACGCAGCCATGGGAAAGTTGACAGTTAAGCCTATCTAGTGACAGCCCATCATAGGCTAGCTGGGTGATCTTGCAACTTGTATCATGTCGGAGTTTGATTTTCCCCATAGGGTTTCATTGATCGTGTATTCTTGAGTGTAGCTCTGGCTGAGAAGGTCGCAGCCATGGGAAAGTTGACAGTTAAGCCTATCTAGTGACAGCCCATCTTAGGCTAGCTGGGTGATCTTGCAACTTGTATCATGTCGGAGTTTGATTTTCCCCATAGAGTTTCATTGATCGTGTATTCTTGAGTGTAGCTCTGGCTGAAAAGGTCGCAGCCATGGGAAAGTTGACAGTTAAGCCTATCTAGTGACAGCCCATCATAGGCTAGCTGGGTGATCTTGCAACTTGTATCATGCCGGAGTTGGATTTTCCCCATAGAGTTTCATTGATCGTTTACTCGGCAACTTCTATCAAGCAGGAGTTTAATTTTCCCCATAGCGCTTCATTGATCGTGTACTCTTGAGTGTAGCTCGGGCTGAGAACGACGCAGCCATGGGAAAGTTGACAGTTAAGCCTATCTAGTGACAGCCCATCATAGGCTAGCTGGGTGATCTTGCAACTTGTATCATGTCGGAGTTTGATTTTCCCCATAGGGTTTCATTGATCGTGTATTCTTGAGTGTAGCTCTGGCTGAGAAGGTCGCAGCCATGGGAAAGTTGACAGTTAAGCCTATCTAGTGACAGCCCATCATAGGCTAGCTGGGTGATCTTGCAACTTGTATCATGCCGGAGTTGGATTTTCCCCATAGAGTTTCATTGATCGTTTACTCGGCAACTTCTATCAAGCAGGAGTTTTATTTTCCCCATAGCGCTTCATTGATCGTGTACTCTTGAGTGTAGCTCGGGCTGAGAACGACGCAGCCATGGGAAAGTTGACAGTTAAGCCTATCTAGTGACAGCCCATCATAGGCTAGCTGGGTGATCTTGCAACTTGTATCATGTCGGAGTTTGATTTTCCCCATAGGGTTTCATTGATCGTGTATTCTTGAGTGTAGCTCTGGCTGAGAAGGTCCCAGCCATGGGAAAGTTGACAGTTAAGCCTATCTAGTGACAGCCCATCATAGGCTAGCTGGGTGATCTTGCAACTTGTATCATGCCGGAGTTGGATTTTCCCCATAGAGTTTCATTGATCGTTTACTCGGCAACTTCTATCAAGCAGGAGTTTAATTTTCCCCATAGCGCTTCATTGATCGTGTACTCTTGAGTGTAGCTCGGGCTGAGAACGACGCAGCCATGGGAAAGTTGACAGTTAAGCCTATCTAGTGACAGCCCATCATAGGCTAGCTGGGTGATCTTGCAACTTGTATCATGTCGGAGTTTGATTTTCTCCATAGGGTTTCATTGATCGTGTATTCTTGAGTGTAGCTCTGGCTGAGAAGGTCGCAGCCATGGGAAAGTTGACAGTTAAGCCTATCTAGTGACAGCCCATCATAGGCTAGCTGGGTGATCTTGCAACTTGTATCATGTCGGAGTTTGATTTTCCCCATAGGGTTTCATTGATCGTGTATTCTTGAGTGTAGCTCTGGCTGAGAAGGTCGCAGCCATGGGAAAGTTGACAGTTAAGCCTATCTAGTGACAGCCCATCATAGGCTAGCTGGGTGATCTTGCAACTTGTATCATGTCGGAGTTTGATTTTCCCCATAGAGTTTCATTGATCGTGTATTCTTGAGTGTAGCTCTGGCTGAGAAGGTCGCAGCCATGGGAAAGTTGACAGTTAAGCCTATCTAGTGACAGCCCATCATAGGCTAGCTGGGTGATCTTGCAACTTGTATCATGTCGGAGTTGGATTTTCACCATAGGGTTTCATTGATCGTTTACTCGGCAACTTCTATCAAGCAGGAGTTTAATTTTCCCCATAGCGCTTCATTGATCGTGTACTCTTGAGTGTAGCTCGGGCTGAGAACGACGCAGCCATGGGAAAGTTGACAGTTAAGCCTATCTAGTGACAGCCCATCATAGGCTAGCTGGGTGATCTTGCAACTTGTATCATGTCGGAGTTTGATTTTCCCCATAGGGTTTCATTGATCGTGTATTCTTGAGTGTAGCTCTGGCTGAGAAGGTCCCAGCCATGGGAAAGTTGACAGTTAAGCCTATCTAGTGACAGCCCATCATAGGCTAGCTGGGTGATCTTGCAACTTGTATCATGCCGGAGTTGGATTTTCCCCATAGAGTTTCATTGATCGTTTACTCGGCAACTTCTATCAAGCAGGAGTTTAATTTTCCCCATAGCGCTTCATTGATCGTGTACTCTTGAGTGTAGCTCGGGCTGAGAACGACGCAGCCATGGGAAAGTTGACAGTTAAGCCTATCTAGTGACAGCCCATCATAGGCTAGCTGGGTGATCTTGCAACTTGTATCATGTCGGAGTTTGATTTTCCCCATAGGGTTTCATTGATCGTGTATTCTTGAGTGTAGCTCTGGCTGAGAAGGTCGCAGCCATGGGAAAGTTGACAGTTAAGCCTATCTAGTGACAGCCCATCATAGGCTAGCTGGGTGATCTTGCAACTTGTATCATGCCGGAGTTGGATTTTCCCCATAGGGTTTCATTGATCGTTTACTCGGCAACTTCTATCAAGCAGGAGTTTAATTTTCCCCGTAGCGCTTCATTGATCGTGTACTCTTGAGTGTAGCTCGGGCTGAGAACGACGCAGCCATGGGAAAGTTGACAGTTAAGCCTATCTAGTGACAGCCCATCATAGGCTAGCTGGGTGATCTTGCAACTTGTATCATGTCGGAGTTTGATTTTCCCCATAGGGTTTCATTGATCGTGTATTCTTGAGTGTAGCTCTGGCTGAGAAGGTCGCAGCCATGGGAAAGTTGACAGTTAAGCCTATCTAGTGACAGCCCATCTTAGGCTAGCTGGGTGATCTTGCAACTTGTATCATGTCGGAGTTTGATTTTCCCCATAGAGTTTCATTGATCGTGTATTCTTGAGTGTAGCTCTGGCTGAGAAGGTCGCAGCCATGGGAAAGTTGACAGTTAAGCCTATCTAGTGACAGCCCATCATAGGCTAGCTGGGTGATCTTGCAACTTGTATCATGCCGGAGTTGGATTTTCCCCATAGAGTTTCATTGATCGTTTACTCGGCAACTTCTATCAAGCAGGAGTTTAATTTTCCCCATAGCGCTTCATTGATCGTGTACTCTTGAGTGTAGCTCGGGCTGAGAACGACGCAGCCATGGGAAAGTTGACAGTTAAGCCTATCTAGTGACAGCCCATCATAGGCTAGCTGGGTGATCTTGCAACTTGTATCATGTCGGAGTTTGATTTTCCCCATAGGGTTTCATTGATCGTGTATTCTTGAGTGTAGCTCTGGCTGAGAAGGTCGCAGCCATGGGAAAGTTGACAGTTAAGCCTATCTAGTGACAGCCCATCATAGGCTAGCTGGGTGATCTTGCAACTTGTATCATGCCGGAGTTGGATTTTCCCCATAGAGTTTCATTGATCGTTTACTCGGCAACTTCTATCAAGCAGGAGTTTTATTTTCCCCATAGCGCTTCATTGATCGTGTACTCTTGAGTGTAGCTCGGGCTGAGAACGACGCAGCCATGGGAAAGTTGACAGTTAAGCCTATCTAGTGACAGCCCATCATAGGCTAGCTGGGTGATCTTGCAACTTGTATCATGTCGGAGTTTGATTTTCCCCATAGGGTTTCATTGATCGTGTATTCTTGAGTGTAGCTCTGGCTGAGAAGGTCCCAGCCATGGGAAAGTTGACAGTTAAGCCTATCTAGTGACAGCCCATCATAGGCTAGCTGGGTGATCTTGCAACTTGTATCATGCCGGAGTTGGATTTTCCCCATAGAGTTTCATTGATCGTTTACTCGGCAACTTCTATCAAGCAGGAGTTTAATTTTCCCCATAGCGCTTCATTGATCGTGTACTCTTGAGTGTAGCTCGGGCTGAGAACGACGCAGCCATGGGAAAGTTGACAGTTAAGCCTATCTAGTGACAGCCCATCATAGGCTAGCTGGGTGATCTTGCAACTTGTATCATGTCGGAGTTTGATTTTCCCCATAGGGTTTCATTGATCGTGTATTCTTGAGTGTAGCTCTGGCTGAGAAGGTCGCAGCCATGGGAAAGTTGACAGTTAAGCCTATCTAGTGACAGCCCATCATAGGCTAGCTGGGTGATCTTGCAACTTGTATCATGTCGGAGTTTGATTTTCCCCATAGGGTTTCATTGATCGTGTATTCTTGAGTGTAGCTCTGGCTGAGAAGGTCGCAGCCATGGGAAAGTTGACAGTTAAGCCTATCTAGTGACAGCCCATCATAGGCTAGCTGGGTGATCTTGCAACTTGTATCATGTCGGAGTTTGATTTTCCCCATAGGGTTTCATTGATCGTGTATTCTTGAGTGTAGCTCTGGCTGAGAAGGTCGCAGCCATGGGAAAGTTGACAGTTAAGCCTATCTAGTGACAGCCCATCATAGGCTAGCTGGGTGATCTTGCAACTTGTATCATGCCGGAGTTGGATTTTCCCCATAGGGTTTCATTGATCGTTTACTCGGCAACTTCTATCAAGCAGGAGTTTAA
>NW_027440726.1:0-67329 GCF_031893055.1 Leptodactylus fuscus | reverse complement strand
GCTATGGGTTTTTGATAATAATCTCTCCAGGGGAAGATGGTACCATTATGACAATTATGACACCAGAAAAAAACAAAAACGAGGTAGACTGTACACTCAGCATACGGAAAATATAAAAATATTTATTAATATGTTAATACAATTATATCAAGAAAACACACAAAATACAGGAAACAATTCCTACAAAGGATCCGCTTAGCCACAGTTCCATCGTCCCTTTGTAAAAACATTATATTGCCGAGTCACGTGGTGTTTATAAATACATTCCAAGTCAAAACATTAACATAAGGATGAAATATAATAAGCATGAGGATGTAATAAAGAGTGTTTGCACATATAAGTATATCAGTAGACACTATTATAGCCACCAGTCAGTAGTGAAGCACAACCTCATATCTAGCTGGAAACAACAACTGTGTCCCAGTATCAGTGTCTCAGTATCTAAAAAAAACTGCACCTAGGTTTCATAATTACATAAAGCTGTAATAAAGAGTGTTTGCACATATAGGTGTATAAGTAAACACTATTTTAGCCACCAGTCAGTAGTAAAACACAACCTCATATCTAGCTGAAAACAACAACTGTGTCTCAGTATCAGTATCTCAAAGACCTGCAACTAAGTTTAAAAGTTGCAGACGGTCGCTCAGAAGCAGTGAACCCGTATGCAAACAAATACACAAGTATATGACATGCCTAAAGAAACCAGTTCAATATGTAATATCAAAACCAAATGTGCTTATCCATGTGTAGGGCTAGGCTAGTGCCTGGGACCTGTGGTGAGCGGGTCACCCGACGCGTGTTTCGGCGCTCTTGCCTTCGTCAGGGGAAGTGGTGTAGATCGTCTAAGACAGGAGGTCTTTTAAGTAACTAGATGGAATCTCATTGGTGTATATTAGAGATGAGCGAGTAGTATTCGATCGAGTACGTGTTCGATCGAATACTACGGTATTCGAAATACTTGTATTCGATCGAGTATTACTAGCTGTTCGAAGTTAAGATTCGATGCAGAACCAGCATTGATTGGCAGAATGCCAATCAACGCTGGTTCTTCTCTTACCTTTAGAAGTCTTCTCCCTGCGCAGCGCTCCCGCGTCCTCTTCCGGCTCTGCATTCAATCTGCCAGGCATCGGGCCTGGGCAGAGCCGACTGCGCATGTCCACTTGTAGTGCGGGCATGCGCAGTCGACTATGCCCAGGCCCGATGCCTAGCAGAGTGAATTCAAGGCCGGAAGAGGACGGGGGACGCTGCGCAGGGAGAAGAATCCAGCCCGACCCTCACTCATGGACTTGGTAAGTAGAATTTGATCGAATGTTGCCTACCCCTGAAACGAGCATTTCCCCTCATAGACTATGATGGGGTTCGGTTCGAAACCCGTTCGAACAGCCGAACAGTGTGCGGCTGTTCGAATCAGATTTCGAACCCGAACATTTTAGTGTTCGCTCATCTCTAGTGTATATGAAATGCAACACTGGCCATGTCAGGAATATCCTAGCTCTAGGGGGAGTATGCCAGACTGATTAGCGGCGCATGTGCATCGTTAAGACGTCCCACCTGGCGCAACGCCCATGACAGAGAGGCTCGGGACGAAATATCGCCCTCCAAGTCTTGCGTGCAGTCAAGGGCATCGCGCGAGCGGAGTGCCGCAACACGCATGCACACCAAGTACGGCAAGAATATTTTCTTATTGGGAAAAACATGAATGCAACTGAATACAAATTATGATAATGAATAAAGATTATAATCCGATGAATGTGATTTGAAAGATGTTGAATAAAGTGCATATAATACAAACGCTGATTGGCAAAATACAAGTGATTGGTGTCAATGAACCACAAAATAACCCAAAAGGTGAATGACAATTATGACAATTAATTCCTCAGGTGCGCAATACAAAGGGGCACATTTTAAGGTAAAAAACCATACGCCTACGGGCCTAGGAAGAGCCCAGACGCTGATCTCGTTACTCATAGGCAATTGGGGTATCATGCTTGGTGTCTATGTATCAGGGACCTCGCTGAGAACCCAGTCATGCCCCTGGTTTGACCATATGGTCATGTGATGAGGAATTATGACCATTTATAGTTATTTGATTGCTAAGATGGAGGGTGATTCTGAAACCCTGATGACGTCATTCCAGGGTGGAGCCCAGGGTCAATATATGGTTGACCTGGGACAGAGCTTCCTGTGTGCCTCTCTGACCCTTCATCTGGACACACCATGTAAGCAAGTCGGCTCTGTGCATGGCCCCTCTCCCCTTGCTGGGGGGAAGGGCGGGGACTAAGGAGCCATGTGGCTGAGGGACTATGAAAAGAACATGTGCTCCTTGAACCCCATGGACTTATGGATTATGATGTAACTCTCATCTGATCATGAACTATGATGAATTCTTATGGACTTATATACCGGTATGGATTAAAAACTCTCTTTATTGCTATATGTTATGTGGTGGAGCTGTATGTCCCCCCTAACATGGACACTATTGGACTGTGATCTCTTGCCTTATGGATATCATGCGCTGGCTTCAGAAGTGCCATGTGCCTAAGGACTGTTTTGTGATGGACGTAGTTGAACCCCCAAACAATCTGTAGATAACTTATGGACTCTAAATGGACTGTGCCCTGGATTTCGTGAGTGGAATTCCGGAGACCCAAACCGGTGTTATATCTCTGTTTCTAATCTTTTATTCTTGTTATCTTACTGCACAGTATCCTACCTTTCTGTAACCGTATAAGCTTGTATCCGCCAGCGTATATCTCTATGTATGCTGGCCGACTTGTATCGACCCCCTTGGGTTAATAAATGTAAAACTTTAGAAGGCTCGTCTCATATTATCCTATAAGACCTGGTTTGCTCTAATTGTAGGGGAGCGGACGGTAAAGGTAAGAAGGCGATCACAGTTTTGCCCGTGGCGAGGCCAGGTAGGTCAGAGGCTGCAGCCGAGTGGCTAAGGTGGAGGCGGAATCCTTGCACCTTGGAGGCCGGAGGCCAGAGCGAAGTGGCGCGATCCTTCACAGAAGGCTTGTCTCATATTATCCTATAATACCCAGTCCCTCTCTCAGGGTGAGAGCAGACAGTAAAGGTAAGAAGGTGATCGCAGTTTTGCCCGTGACAAGGCCAGGTAGGCCAGAGGCTGGGTCAAAGTGGCTTTGACTAGGCGAGATCCTTCACATTGGTGGCACCGTAGTGGGATATAGGATAACAGTGTTGTGGGTTTGGTATAACTCAAACATTGTGGATTGTTGCGGCAATCCTATGATTCATGCTCGGTACTAGAACAAGCTGTATATACGGTGAAAGTGTGATTCAGTGCTGTTTCCTCCTTTCTCTTTGCCTATCCTATCTTCTGTTCTGTAAGACCGTCTAATGGATGGCTAGCAGTCTGAGGAGCAGAACCAGGGAGTTGCAACAACTTGAGTCCAGTGGCACTGAGCAGGTGGCTGGGGACCAGACAGAAGCCACTGTTCAAGATATGGAGAAGAGCACAGCAGAACTCCTCATGCCTAGGACTATTTCTCCTAATGGACCCAGCAGTCCCGGGTCTATGGAAGTGATGGACTTTTCCTTGCAACTGGCCCTACAACAGTTGGGCCCCAGTGACACTAATGCTCACCTACAGTTGATTCTTGAATATCAAAGGGCTGCGAGAGCCGCAGCAGAGCGTCAGGTGGAAAGAGAAGAGGCGGCAGCTGTGAGGACACATCAGTTAAAAATGGACCGGCTGCAGAGGTCTACCAGCCCTTCTCAAGGCCAAGATGGCCATGCACAGAGGCCTCGCCAAGAGGACTTTCCAGTCTTGGAGCCAGATGGAGACTTAGACAGGTTCTTGCAGGGATTTGAAAAGGTGTGCAAACAGCATCAACTCCCAGAAGCAGAATGGGTTTGTTACCTGACTCCTTGGCTGAGGGGTAAAGCTCTGGATGCATACATGAGTGTACCAGCCGAGAGGGACCAAGACTATAAGTCTGTCAAAGTGGCACTGATCAAGAGATACCAGCTCACACCAGAGGTGTATCGCCTAAAGTTCCGGAGTATACAGAAGAAATCTACGGAGAGCTTTGTGGATGTAACGGCCCGGATGTGTGTGTGGTTCCAGCAATGGACGGATGGCAAAACCGTCACCACCAAGGCGGAACTTGCTGACATTATGCTACGGGAGCAGTTGTTGAATATCTGTCCTGAGGAGGTGCAGCAGTATATCTTGGACCAGGAACCCAAGTATGTTCGTGCTGCTGCAGCATTGGCAGACTGTTATGTCGCCAACTGGATGTCTCGGAAGTCTGCCAGCAACGGCTGGAGGGGGGGTAAGACAAACTCGGCCCCGAGAGGTCCCCCTACTTCCCCTGCCCCAAAAACTGTGGGCACCCTGGTGAGCCCCAAGGAGAGGTCCGGCAGTGTTATGCCTGTAACCAGCCAGGACATATCAGGCAGGAGTGCCCCAACCGCCCTAAGGAACCCCCTGTTCCCCAGTCTACCGCAGCTGACCCTTCTGTGTATTTGGTTGGGGGTTTGGAGGCTCTATCCACAGTAACCGGTTACTGTGGGGGATAAAGTGGTCATGGGATTTCGGGACACTGGGGTGGATGTTACCCTGGTGCAACCTGATGTGGTCCCTCTGGACAGTATTATTCCCGGGAAAACTCTGACCCTGAGGGGTATTGGACAAGAACATCTCACTGTGCCCATGGCTTGGGTCCATCTGGACTTGGGTGTGGGAAAAGGAATGCGGGAGGTGGTGGTGATGCCTGACCTGCCTGCTAATGTACTGTTGTAGACTGACTTAGGGCCCCTGTTATCCCAGTATGATTGTAATGATTGTGCTACTCTGTCTGTTAATGTTGAAGTTGCTGATGTAGTGCTGAGGACTGTCCCCACAGACAGAGGGAGGGGTTAGCTGTATGCTCCCAGCAAAGTGCAGTGAAAGTGCTAATGAGGCTGTGCTTGTGTCTGTGAAGGAAGCGGGGCTGCTGTGTCTGTGGACATGCTCACTCCTCAGGGGCTACAAACCCTCTCTCTGACCGTGCCTCAAGCCCACCCTCCTGCAACTTGCTATGACACACCAGATGCTAATGATAATGCAGTTAATGCCAATGTCATTCTTGATGTGTGTCCTGTAACTGTTGTTGATGTACCAGGTGGCCGGGCGAGTCATGGAGGTCTCAGGGACCCTCCGGGTCTGGGACCAACTACAGATGTTGCAGTGGTCACCCGCAGTCAGCGGGCTAAAGAGGTGGAAGGTACCCCAGCTCCGGGGCTGCTCCTTCCACCGCCCATAGATGGTACTGAGACCGCCGTGGCTAGCCCTGCCACCCTAGGGCCAGATGAGTCTGGCATGTATGAAACATGCTTGTCCCTTCTGTCTGGTCTCTGTGCCCTCTTATAGGGCCTAGTCAAGCATATATAATTAATTGCTAATTAAAAATTATTCCACTTTACCAACATTTCAGGAGCTCTGCAAATGTGTCATGATGTACAAAAACCAAATCTGTGCTCCAAAGACCTTTCTGTGCCCGGCTGTGTGCCCAAATATCGTTTTTTACACATTAAGTGCCTTATCCTGGGCACAACAATGTCATACATGTGGACACAAACGTGAAGAAGAACTTTGTGGCTTTTGGAGTGCAGTTTCAAATGTTTGGTATCTTTGTGCTCATGTTTGCAGAGCCATTAACCCCTTCACGCAAAATCACATACATGTATGTGATAAAGTGTGAAAGGGTGTATGATGGTGAATGTTGGTTATATAATACAGCCTGGACATGTGTTACAATTTTTGAAACTATTCCCCTGAAGGAATTTATCCAAGGATACAGTGAGCATTTTTAACCCCAAGTTTTGCTATAATTTATTTTCCAGAAATGAATACACAGTTGGTGGTGAAAGGTGGAAATGGCAGTTTTTTTAACAGGAATATGTAGTTTCAGTGGATAATATGTTGTGCCCGGCTTGTATCAGAGATAAATGCTCCAAAAGGTATTGTACCCGGGATACCTGTTTAATAGTTTTTGGAGTGTGTGTCTCTGCTGACGCAAGCTGGGTACAACATATCAAGCACTGAAATGGCATATGTCTGGGAAAAATAGCAATTTTCACTTTTCATTATAAGCTGCACATTCATATTTGGAAAGTAATTAATACAACATTCAATGGTTAAAATGCTCGCTACATCATTTGGTAAATCCCTTGAGGGGTGTGGTTTCTGAAATGAGGTCTGTGGATTCCACTTTACTGCAATTCAGCTGCTCTGCAAAAGTGGCATGATGTCTAAATATCAAACTGTGCTCCAAAAACCAAAATAGCGCTCTTTCTCATCTGTGCCCAGCTGTGCCCCAACTGCAGTTTTTACCCATAACTGTAACTCAGGGGTCTTTACCTACATGCTGAAATACTTTTCTGCTCTCAAATCCATGGACCTTTTCCATTCTGAGCCCTGTTAACAGTCACACTTAGGTTATTTCCATATCCAGAAGAACCCATATTACAATTTATGGTGTCTATGTCTCTGGTTGAACATACTTGGCATAATATATTGGACACTGAGATGGCACATACAACTTGAAAATTGCAATTCTCCTTCTGTATCATCTGCTGCGCAGTACCATTTGCCAAAGCCTGTGGGGGTCAAAGTGCTCACTATACACCTAGATTAATTTATTAAGGGGTGTACTTTCCAAAATGGGTTCACTTTTGGGGGCTTTCTGCTGTTGCGGCACCTCT
The DNA here is from genome assembly GCF_031893055.1 of Leptodactylus fuscus. Taxonomy (NCBI): domain Eukaryota; kingdom Metazoa; phylum Chordata; class Amphibia; order Anura; family Leptodactylidae; genus Leptodactylus; species Leptodactylus fuscus. The sequence goes on along the minus strand of NW_027440726.1, from coordinate 60,615 downwards.
AGGGCTCTGCAAATGCAACATGGTACCTATAAACCATTCCAGTAAACTCAGAGCTCGAAAAGACAAATAACGCTCCTTTGCTTCTAAGCCCTCCTTTACCCAAACAGTGGTTCTTGACCACAAATGGGGCATTGCTGTATTTGGGAGAAATTGTATAACAAGATGGGCTATTTTATTCCCTGGTAAAAGACAAAAAATTGATGAAAGTACATATAATTTAGGTATCAAATTTATATGGTTTTATTTACATTTTAACTGCTTAATAGAGATGAGCGAAAACTAAAATGTTCGAGGTTCGAAATCCGATTCAAACAGCCGCTCACTGTTCAAATGGGTTTCGGACCCCATTATAGTCTATGGGGAACATATACTCGTTAAGGGGGAAACCCAAATCCGTGTCTGGAGGGTCACCAAGTCCACTAGGACACCACAGGAAATGATGCCAACACCTCTGGAATGCAACTGGGACAGCAGGGGAAGCATGCCTGGGGGCATCTAACACACCAAAGACCCTCTATTACCCCAACATCACAGCCTAACAACTACACACTTTCCACATTCAAAAAAAACCTCTATCAAAGTGGGAAAATACCTGGAAACCTTCTTTACTCCCCAAATGGACGGACACAAACCCCAATTTAAGCTCAACAAACAGTAACAACCACCCCTTTAAATCACGTTCCCCATGACAACCACGGATGGAATAGACAATGGAAAATCCAAAAGCCCTCACCCTTAACTGACATTTTGAGTGTGTGTGTGATGTGGTAAGACCTTCCAAAATTCACTTTTCTAGCCCTTAACATGAGCCCTTCCAAACAAAGTTACAGGACCTTAAGCTGAGTTACCACAGAGATTGAGGCCCTTGGCATGAGTAGAGCCTTGCACCAGCAGTGTTTTTGGCCCTTGGAGTGAGTAGAGCCTTCAAAATACAGTGCTTTTGGCCCTTGGAGTGAGTAGAGCCTTGCACCAGCAGAGTGTTAGCCCCTTTAAAACTCTTTGACCCTAAAACAGTGGTTCCAGAACCATCACGCTCATTGAGTTGGATTGATGAAGTGGATTGGACTGAGGACCCAGACATTGACCTTCATTTTGACTGTCAAATTGATAACATTTTGGCATCAAGTCCCCGGGGGTAACTTTGATTTAGAGGACCGCAAAGGGGGAGAGTTGGCTGCAACCACTACAAGCGATAATGGTCAGCACGCTAGGTTCAAATCCTGCCAAGGGCAACATCTGCAAGGAGTTTGTATGTTCTCCCCATGTTTGTGTGGGTTTCCTCCGGGTACTCTGGTTTCCTCCCACACACCAAAGACATACTGATAGGGAATGTAGATTGTGAGCCCTATATGGGACAGTGACTGACAATATATCTGAAAAGCGCTACAGAATATGATGGCGCTATATAAATAAGCATAATAAAATAAATAAATAAACAAACAAATAAATAAATAAATAAATAAATAATATCGGACTCTACATTACCTATACAGGGTTCTGATCAGGTGTTAATTGTCCAAACAACATGCTCCAGTACTTTAGATGTAGATCAGAAAACACTTTCCCTTCCGACACCAGATTTAACCAAGCTTCACCATCATCATCCTGCTGAGATGGAGCCACTAAAGGAAACCTTGCCTTCAAAAGCATGTCCTGGAGCTGCGACTGAGCCAAATGTAAACACAGAGTCCTTTTGAACTGAACAAAATTCACCAGCAGTGTTTTTGGCCCTTAGGGTGAGTTGAGCCTTGCACCAGTGTGTGTCCCGTAACATCAGGCGGGCCCTAAGTTCTGCGCTTTGCACAAAAGTTCCACTTGACCACTGACGCGTGCATGTGGCCAGGGACGCTACATCTCAATCACGGCACACTGGCTGAATGTAGTTGAGGCTGGGACCGGATCGCAAACTGTGGCAGCCTGCCTTGTCTCCCCGCCCAATATTCCTGGCAGGAGTGCTGAAACACCACCCTCCTCCTCCTCCGCCTCCGCCCTTGAATCGACCCCAGCTACTGGCGTGGGGAGACGTCAGCAGGTCGCGATGAAGCTCATCAGCTTGGGAGACAGACAGCACACTGCCTCCGAGGTCAGGGATGCCATCCTGGCTGAGATGGCAATGTGTTTTTCCCTGCTGCTGCTGGGGCCAGGCATTTTTGTCATGTGTGATAACGGCAGGAACCTGGTAGCGGCCCTGGAGCTTGCCAGCCTCCAACACATTCCATGCTTGGCCCACGTCTAACTTAGTGGTGCAACGTTTTTTGAAAACTTACCCAAATGTACACGAGCTACTGGTGAAAATGCGGCGCTTGTGCTCCCACTTTCGCAAGTGTACAGGAGCCGCTGCTAGCCTCAAAACACTCCAGCAACGGCTACATCTGCCCGAACACCAGCTGTTGTCCGTCGTCCACACATGCTGAAACCCTACATACCATATCTTGACCAGAGTGTGTGAGCTGCACAGACCTTTGATGGAGTTCCATCTACAAAACCCAAGGGTTCCTCAAAGTCAGCTCCCTCAGTTTCTGCACCATGAGTTAGAGGCAGAGGCATGGATAGGAGTGATGTCTAGGGGCAAAAGCAGTGTGGATGTGGAGGCAAGCTAAGCAGCAAAAACTGGGGATACAAGTATAGGCATGGACTGGGGTAATGTCTAGGGGCAAAAGCAGTGTGGATATGGAGGCAAGCTAAGCAGCAAAAACTGGGGATACAAGCTGAGGCATGGACTGGGGTGATGTCTAGGGGCAAAAGCAGTGTGGATGTGGAGGCAAGCTAAGCAGGGAAAAAGGTGGCTAGAGGCAGAGGCATGTCCAGAGTCACAGGACAGCTGTTTGACAGAAGTTAGGCCTGAGCCAGCCAGGCCTGAGCCAGCAAGGCCCAAGATGCTCTCTTTTCTAGCCTCCTTAGAAAAATTCCCCTATCAAGGCCACGTTCCTCGATGGGGTGAGATAATTTGTAAATGTTTAGGTCGAGGACAAACTGAGTGTGGTTTGCACACTTTGCAATGCTAAACTGAGTAGGGGCTTCAAAAAGAGCAACTTTACCACCTCTGTTATGTGCTGTCATTTGTAAAGCAAGCACTGGGCTCACTTGGTGACAGCAAGCGCAGGATAATCATTGTCTGGCGTTGTGGCCACTGCCTCTCACACTGTTGACAGTGTTGGTGCTGCAGTCCAGACCATCATCCAGGTCACCTCCAAATCTAACTGTGACGCTTTGGGGAGTTCACCCTCATCCTCCCTTTTTCCTGCCACTTCTCCTTTTGCCTGCGCCATTATGCGCCTCTTCCCAGCAACACCCCATCTCCCAGGCCTTTCATTCCTCGCTAAAGTACAGCGCAACCCACCCACATGCCTAAGGCTTCAACTACCTCATCTTAAAACTTCTGGCCCAGGAGATGTTGGCGTCCCGGCTTGTGAACACTCTGCTCTTTTTGAGCCTGCTGGCTCCTGTGCCACCTCACTGTGCCGTCCACACCAGCACTTTTCCCCAAACATGAGGCGGTCCCTAAGTTCAGCGCTTTGCACAAAGTTCCACATAACCACCTACGCATGGACAAGTGCATGCGGACAGGGACGCTACCTTTCAATCTTGGCACAGTGGTTGAATGTACTTGAGGCGGGGACTGGGTCGCAAAATGTGGTGGACTGACTTGTCTCCCCACACAACATTCCTGGGAGGAGGGCTGAAACACCACCCTCCTCCTCTGCCGTTAAGTGGACCCCAGCTACGAGCTGGAAACGCTGCAACACTGGCGTGGGGAGACGTCAGCAGGCCCTGCAGAAGCTCATCAGCTTTGGGGCCAGACAGCACACTGCCTACAAAGTGAGTCATGCCATCCTCGATGACACGGCAATGTGGTTCTTGTCACTGCACCTGGGCCCAGGCATGTTGTCATGTGTGATAATGGCCAGGGACGCTACATCTCAATCACGGCACACTGGCTGAATGTAGTTGAGGCTGGGATCGGGTCTGTAGCTTGGCAGGCTGCAACATGTTCCATGCCTGGGCATGTTTTTAAATCAGTGCTGCAAAGCTTTTTAAAAAAGTCCCCCAATGTTACCGAGCTACTGATGAAAGTGCTGCGCTTGTGCAGATAGTTCTGAAAGTCTATAGTAGCTGCTGCTAGCCTCTATGCACTCCTACAACGCCGGAATCTGCCCGAACAACGGCTGTTGTGCGACGTCTCCACACTGCTGGAACTAAACATATCATTTCTTGAGCAGAGTGTGTGAGCAGCACAGACCTTTGATGGAGTTCCAACTGCAAAACCCTAGGGTTCGTCAAAGTCAGCTCCCTCAGTTGCTCAACCATGAGTGGCCATGGGTGGCAGACTTATGTGAAATCCTATCCCATCCATTGCAGTGGACACAAAACATTAGCATGCGCTCATCACAACTCCGGATATGGCAGCTGCGTTAAGCAGGGTACAGGGTACAACACAGACCAGGCCCAAGCACCAGGAACAGGTGTTAGAAATTGGCAATTAGCTGTAAGAGAACCATGGACCAACCTACTCTAGGCAGCTAGCATAGCATCCAGCATGGCCTGCACCATCATGCACCTCTTCCCAGCCACTCCCCATCTCCCTGGCATTTCATTGCAGGCAGAAGTACAGCGCAAGCCACCCACATGCCCAAGCCTTTAATGGCCTCATCTCAAAACTGCTGGCCCTGGAGATGTTGGCGTTTAGGCTTCTGGATACCCAGGTCTTCCATCACCAGATGGCAGCTGGGGCACCTCCCTATGCTAGGCCTAGCCGTTACTACTTCTCTTGGTGTGCTGTCCCTGCCTTGCACCTGCATGTGTCCCATAGCATCAGTCGGGCCCAGAGCTCTGCGCTTTGCTGCAAGGTCCACTTGACCACCGACACATGGACAAGCGCCTGTGGTCAGGGATGCTGCTTATCTTGAATGACAGGCAGGGTGAATGTAGTGGAGTCTGGTCCTGGGGTGCAAACTGGGGTGGCCTATCTTCTCTCCCAGCCCAAAATTCATGGCAGGAGTTCACTGAATGCCTACTACGCTGCAACCTCCACCCCAGCTACTAGCGGCAAACACTGTAACACTGGCGTGGGGAGACGTCAGCAGGCCCTGCAGAAGCTCATCAGCTTTGGGGCCAGACAGCACACTGCCTACAAAGTGAGTCATGCCATCCTCGATGACACGGCAATGTGGTTCTTGTCACTGCACCTGGGCCCAGGCATGTTGTCATGTGTGATAATGGCCAGGGACGCTACATCTCAATCACGGCACACTGGCTGAATGTAGTTGAGGCTGGGATCGGGTCTGTAGCTTGGCAGGCTGCAACATGTTCCATGCCTGGGCATGTTTTTAAATCAGTGCTGCAAAGCTTTTTAAAAAAGTCCCCCAATGTTACCGAGCTACTGATGAAAGTGCTGCGCTTGTGCAGATAGTTCTGAAAGTCTATAGTAGCTGCTGCTAGCCTCTATGCACTCCTACAACGCCGGAATCTGCCCGAACAACGGCTGTTGTGCGACGTCTCCACACTGCTGGAACTAAACATATCATCTCTTGAGCAGAGTGTGTGAGCAGCACAGACCTTTGATGGAGTTCCAACTGCAAAACCCTAGGGTTCGTCAAAGTCAGCTCCCTCAGTTGATCAACCATGAGTGGCCATGGGTGGCAGACTTATGTGAAATCCTATCCCATCCATTGCAGTGGACACAAAACATTAGCATGCGCTCATCACAACTCCGGATATGGCAGCTGCGTTAAGCAGGGTACAGGGTACAACACAGACCAGGCCCAAGCACCAGGAACAGGTGTTAGAAATTGGCAATTAGCTGTAAGAGAACCATGGACCAACCTACTCTAGGCAGCTAGCATAGCATCCAGCATGGCCTGCACCATCATGCACCTCTTCCCAGCCACTCCCCATCTCCCTGGCATTTCATTGCAGGCAGAAGTACAGCGCAAGCCACCCACATGCCCAAGCCTTTAATGGCCTCATCTCAAAACTGCTGGCCCTGGAGATGTTGGCGTTTAGGCTTCTGGATACCCAGGTCTTCCATCACCAGATGGCAGCTGGGGCACCTCCCTATGCTAGGCCTAGCCGTTACTACTTCTCTTGGTGTGCTGTCCCTGCCTTGCACCTGCATGTGTCCCATAGCATCAGTCGGGCCCAGAGCTCTGCGCTTTGCTGCAAGGTCCACTTGACCACCGACACATGGACAAGCGCCTGTGGTCAGGGATGCTGCTTATCTTGAATGACAGGCAGGGTGAATGTAGTGGAGTCTGGTCCTGGGGTGCAAACTGGGGTGGCCTATCTTCTCTCCCAGCCCAAAATTCATGGCAGGAGTTCACTGAATGCCTACTACGCTGCAACCTCCACCCCAGCTACTAGCGGCAAACACTGTAACACTGGCGTGGGGAGATGTCAGCAGGACATGCTGAAGCTCATCAGCTTGGGGGACAGACAGCACACTTCCTCCGAGGTCAGGGATGCCATCCTGGCTGAGATGGCAATGTTTCTTTCCCTGCTACACCTGGGGCCTGGCATTTTTGCGCCTGTGATAATGGCCGGAACATGGTAGCATATCTGGAGCTTCCCAGACTCAAACATGGTCCACACATGGCCCACGTTTTCAACTTGTTGGTGCAATGGTTCTTTGAAACCTACACCATTGTGTCTGATATACTGGTCAAAGTGTGGCCATTTTTGTAAGTGAGAAGTAGCCTCTGCTAGGCAGAAAACATTCAGAGCACACTCCTCATCTTCGCACCGTTGGCTGGTGGAGGAAGACGAGGGGGATGGAGTGGCATCTGATGTCCCTGTCCCACACGAGGCTTGAGGGGGCACTTCAGTGCATCCCATTGCTTCACCACAGATGGTGTGAAGGGGAGTGGAAAATGGAGGAAATGGAGAGTGACCCTTACAGTTGGGGGCAGCAAAGTCATGCCAAGTAACACACTGGCACACATGGCTGACTTGATGTCTGGTTGCTTTTCAAGAGTCAAACGCATACTTCACATCATGTAGAGCAAACAATACTGGATTTTTGCAAGCCTCAAACCCCGGTATAGGTCTAATGTCTGTTCCTTTGTTATATTAGGGGAGAAGAAAAAAAAATGCTAAAATGATGGGTTTAGCGTACATAGTCTGACAATTAATGTGTATCCCACTTAGTGTTGGTGGGGTTACATACCATCACAACCTGGCTAAAGCTTCTATAGCTGTTAATAAAGTCTACGTAACTTTACAGTATCCAAAAAGAGAGCTGGTACCGACAGAGAGCAAGACAAATGTCAACAAAAGCTGTGAGCTCTGAACACCCACAGTGACTTTGGCATCATTATAAGGGAGCGGGTGGTAATAAATAACTTGGCAGTGCCTAAAACCCAACAAGCTTACAACTATATTTAGATTAAGATACACAAATGTCACTTTTTAGGAGCATGTCATGAGACAAGCTGATAAGATCTTCCTTTGTGCAGTGCTATTTGAAAGTTAATACCTGCCTTCATTTTAGTTAAGAACAAGGTGCAGACAGATTAGAACATGTCGTCTTCATTGTCAGAATCCTCTATATAGGTAATGTTTTTTTTTTGCCCGAGCTGTCCGGGAACGAGCTGGTGCAGCACTGACAACCTGGGTGAATATGGCAAGAGCCTGAGATGTAGGGTGAATGTATCCCCAAATTATTTTAAGAATTAACACTCAGAACCTGGCACTATATGCCAATAGCAACAAATGAGGGTGGTATGAAGGCCCCAATTTCTTTAGGGAATTGACAATGACAACCTGGGTGAATATGGCAGGAGCCTGAGATGTAGGGTGTATGTATCCCCAAATTATTTGGGGAATTAACAGTCAGCACCTGGCACTATATGCCAATAGCAAGATTTGAGGGTGGTATGAAAGGCCCAATATCTTTTTTCAATTACCAGTCAGACCCTGGCACTATATGCCAATAGCAAGAATTGAGGGTGGTATGAAAGCCCCAATATCTTTTTTCAATTACCAGTCAGACCCTGGCACTATATGCCAATAGCAAGAATTGAGGGTGGTATGAAAGCCCCAATATCTTTTTTCAATTACCAGTCAGAACCTGGCACTATATGCCAATAGCAAGAATTGAGGGTGGTATGAAAGCCCCAATATATTTTTTCAATTACCAGTCAGACCCTGGCACTATATGCCAATAGCAAGAATTGAGGGTGGTATGAAAGCCCCAATATTTTTTTTCAATTACCAGTCAGAACCTGGCACTATATGCCAATAGCAAGATTTGAGGGTGGTATGAAGGCCCCAATATCTTTTTTCAATTACCAGTCAGAACCTGGCACTATATGCTAATAGCAAAAATTGAGGGTGGTATGAAAGCCCCAATATATTTTTTTAATTACCAGTCAGACCCTGGCACTATATGCCAATAGCAAAAATTGAGGGTGGTATGAAAGCCCCAATATCTTTTTTCAATTACCAGTCAGAACCTGGCACTATATGCCAATATCAAGATTTGAGGGTGGTATGAAGGTCCCAATATCTTTTTTGAATTACCAGTCAGAACCTGGCACTATATGCCAATAACAAGAATTGAGGGTGGTATGAAAGCCCCAATTTCTTTTTTGAATTACCAGTCAGAACCTGGCACTATATGCCAATATCAAGATTTGAGGGTGGTATGAAGGTCCCAATATCTTTTTTGAATTACCAGTCAGAACCTGGCACTATATGCTAATAGCAAAAATTGAGGGTGGTATGAAAGCCCCAATATATTTTTTTAATTACCAGTCAGACCCTGGCACTATATGCCAATAGCAAAAATTGAGGGTGGTATGAAAGCCCCAATATCTTTTTTGAATTACCAGTCAGACCCTGGCACTATATGCCAATAGCAAGAATTGAGGGTGGTATGAAAGCCCCAATATCTTTTTTGAATTACCAGTCAGAACCTGGCACTATATGCCAATATCAAGATTTGAGGGTGGTATGAAGGTCCCAATATCTTTTTTGAATTACCAGTCAGACCCTGGCACTATATGCCAATAGCAAGAATTGAGGGTGGTATGAAAGCCCCAATATCTTTTTTCAATTACCAGTCAGACCCTGGCACTGTATGTCAGTAGCAAGAATTGAGGGTGGTTTGAAAGCCCCAATATCTTTTTTCAATTACCAGTCAGAACCTGGCACTATATGCCAATAGCAAGAATTGAGGGTGGTATGAAAGCCCCAATTTCTTTTTTGAATTACCAGTCAGAACCTGGCACTATATGCCAATAGCAAGAATTGAGGGTGGTATGAAAGCCCCAATTTCTTTTTTGAATTACCAGTCAGAACCTGGCACTATATGCCAATAGCAAGAATTGAGGGTGGTATGAAGGCCCCAATATATGTTTTCAATTACCAGTTAGACCCTGGCACTATATGCCAATAGCAAAAATTGAGGGTGGTATGAAAGCCCCAATATCTTTTTTGAATTACCAGTCAGACCCTGGCACTATACGCCAATAGCAAAAATTGAGGGTGGTATGAAAGCCCCAATATCTTTTTTGAATTACCAGTCAGACCCTGGCACTATATGCCAATAGCAAGATTTGAGGGTGGTATGAAAGCCCCATTATCTTTTTTCAATTACCAGTCAGACCCTGGCACTATATGCCAGTAGCAAGAATTGAGGGTGGTATGAAAGCCCCAATATCTTTTTTCAATTACCAGTCAGAACCTGGCACTATATGCCAATAGCAAGAATTGAGGGTGGTATGAAAGCTCCAATTTCTTTTTTGAATTACCAGTCAGAACCTGGCACTATATGCCAATATCAAGATTTGAGGGTGGTATGAAGGTCCCAATATCTTTTTTGAATTACCAGTCAGAACCTGGCACTATATGCCAATAGCAAGATTTGAGGGTGGTATGAAGGCCCCAATATCTTTTTTGAATTACCAGTCAGAACCTGGCACTATATGCCAATGGCAAGAATTGAGGGTGGTATGAAGGCCCCAATATATGTTTTCAATTACCAGTTAGACCCTGGCACTATATGCCAATAGCTAGAATTGAGGGTGGTATGAAAGCCCCAATATCTTTTTTGAATTACCAGTCAGACCCTGGCACTATATGCCAATATCAAGATTTGAGGGTGGTATGAAAGCCCCAATATCTTTTTTCAGTTACCAGTCAGACCCTGTTATATGCCAGTAGCAAGAATTGAGGGTGGTATGAAAGCCCCAATATCTTTTTTCAATTACCAGTCAGAACCTGGCACTATATGCCAGTAGCAAGAATTGAGGGTGGTATGAAAGCCCCAATATCTTTTTTCAATTACCAGTCAGAACCTGGCACTATATGCCAATAACAAGAATTGAGGGTGGTATGAAAGCCCCAATATTTTTTTTCAATTACCAGTCAGAACCTGGCACTATATGCCAATAGCAAGATTTGAGGGTGGTATGAAGGCCCCAATATCTTTTTTCAATTACCAGTCAGAACCTGGCACTATATGCTAATAGCAAAAATTGAGGGTGGTATGAAAGCCCCTAAATATTTTTTTAATTACCAGTCAGACCCTGGCACTATATGCCAATAGCAAAAATTGAGGGTGGTATGAAAGCCCCAATATCTTTTTTCAATTACCAGTCAGAACCTGGCACTATATGCCAATATCAAGATTTGAGGGTGGTATGAAGGTCCCAATATCTTTTTTGAATTACCAGTCAGAACCTGGCACTATATGCCAATAACAAGAATTGAGGGTGGTATGAAAGCCCCAATTTCTTTTTTGAATTACCAGTCAGAACCTGGCACTATATGCCAATATCAAGATTTGAGGGTGGTATGAAGGTCCCAATATCTTTTTTGAATTACCAGTCAGAACCTGGCACTATATGCTAATAGCAAAAATTGAGGGTGGTATGAAAGCCCCAATATATTTTTTTAATTACCAGTCAGACCCTGGCACTATATGCCAATAGCAAAAATTGAGGGTGGTATGAAAGCCCCAATATCTTTTTTGAATTACCAGTCAGACCCTGGCACTATATGCCAATAGCAAGAATTGAGGGTGGTATGAAAGCCCCAATATCTTTTTTGAATTACCAGTCAGAACCTGGCACTATATGCCAATATCAAGATTTGAGGGTGGTATGAAGGTCCCAATATCTTTTTTGAATTACCAGTCAGACCCTGTCACTATATGCCAATAGCAAGAATTGAGGGTGGTATGAAAGCCCCAATATCTTTTTTCAATTACCAGTCAGACCCTGGCACTGTATGTTAGTAGCAAGAATTGAGGGTGGTTTGAAAGCCCCAATATCTTTTTTCAATTACCAGTCAGAACCTGGCACTATATGCCAATAGCAAGAATTGAGGGTGGTATGAAAGCCCCAATTTCTTTTTTGAATTACCAGTCAGAACCTGGCACTATATGCCAATAGCAAGAATTGAGGGTGGTATGAAAGCCCCAATTTCTTTTTTGAATTACCAGTCAGAACCTGGCACTATATGCCAATAGCAAGAATTGAGGGTGGTATGAAGGCCCCAATATATGTTTTCAATTACCAGTTAGACCCTGGCACTATATGCCAATAGCAAAAATTGAGGGTGGTATGAAAGCCCCAATATCTTTTTTGAATTACCAGTCAGACCCTGGCACTATACGCCAATAGCAAAAATTGAGGGTGGTATGAAAGCCCCAATATCTTTTTTGAATTACCAGTCAGACCCTGGCACTATATGCCAATAGCAAGATTTGAGGGTGGTATGAAAGCCCCAATATCTTTTTTCAATTACCAGTCAGACCCTGGCACTATATGCCAGTAGCAAGAATTGAGGGTGGTATGAAAGCCCCAATATCTTTTTTCAATTACCAGTCAGAACCTGGCACTATATGCCAATAGCAAGAATTGAGGGTGGTATGAAAGCTCCAATTTCTTTTTTGAATTACCAGTCAGAACCTGGCACTATATGCCAATATCAAGATTTGAGGGTGGTATGAAGGTCCCAATATCTTTTTTGAATTACCAGTCAGAACCTGGCACTATATGCCAATAGCAAGATTTGAGGGTGGTATGAAGGCCCCAATATCTTTTTTGAATTACCAGTCAGAACCTGGCACTATATGCCAATGGCAAGAATTGAGGGTGGTATGAAGGCCCCAATATATGTTTTCAATTACCAGTTAGACCCTGGCACTATATGCCAATAGCTAGAATTGAGGGTGGTATGAAAGCCCCAATATCTTTTTTGAATTACCAGTCAGACCCTGGCACTATATGCCAATATCAAGATTTGAGGGTGGTATGAAAGCCCCAATATCTTTTTTCAGTTACCAGTCAGACCCTGTTATATGCCAGTAGCAAGAATTGAGGGTGGTATGAAAGCCCCAATATCTTTTTTCAATTACCAGTCAGAACCTGGCACTATATGCCAGTAGCAAGAATTGAGGGTGGTATGAAAGCCCCAATATCTTTTTTCAATTACCAGTCAGAACCTGGCACTATATGCCAATAACAAGAATTGAGGGTGGTATGAAAGCCCCAATATTTTTTTTCAATTACCAGTCAGAACCTGGCACTATATGCCAATAGCAAGATTTGAGGGTGGTATGAAAGCCCCAATATCTTTTTTCAATTACCAGTCAGAACCTGGCACTATATGCTAATAGCAAAAATTGAGGGTGGTATGAAAGCCCCAATATATTTTTTTAATTACCAGTCAGACCCTGGCACTATATGCCAATAGCAAAAATTGAGGGTGGTATGAAAGCCCCAATATCTTTTTTCAATTACCAGTCAGAACCTGGCACTATATGCCAATATCAAGATTTGAGGGTGGTATGAAGGTCCCAATATCTTTTTTGAATTACCAGTCAGAACCTGGCACTATATGCCAATAACAAGAATTGAGGGTGGTATGAAAGCCCCAATTTCTTTTTTGAATTACCAGTCAGAACCTTGCACTATATGCCAATATCAAGATTTGAGGGTGGTATGAAGGTCCCAATATCTTTTTTGAATTACCAGTCAGAACCTGGCACTATATGCTAATAGCAAAAATTGAGGGTGGTATGAAAGCCCCAATATATTTTTTTAATTACCAGTCAGACCCTGGCACTATATGCCAATAGCAAAAATTGAGGGTGGTATGAAAGCCCCAATATCTTTTTTGAATTACCAGTCAGACCCTGGCACTATATGCCAATAGCAAGAATTGAGGGTGGTATGAAAGCCCCAATATCTTTTTTGAATTACCAGTCAGAACCTGGCACTATATGCCAATATCAAGATTTGAGGGTGGTATGAAGGTCCCAATATCTTTTTTGAATTACCAGTCAGACCCTGTCACTATATGCCAATAGCAAGAATTGAGGGTGGTATGAAAGCCCCAATATCTTTTTTCAATTACCAGTCAGACCCTGGCACTGTATGTTAGTAGCAAGAATTGAGGGTGGTTTGAAAGCCCCAATATCTTTTTTCAATTACCAGTCAGAACCTGGCACTATATGCCAATAGCAAGAATTGAGGGTGGTATGAAAGCCCCAATTTCTTTTTTGAATTACCAGTCAGACCCTGGCACTATACGCCAATAGCAAAAATTGAGGGTGGTATGAAAGCCCCAATATCTTTTTTGAATTACCAGTCAGACCCTGGCACTATATGCCAATAGCAAGATTTGAGGGTGGTATGAAAGCCCCAATATCTTTTTTCAATTACCAGTCAGACCCTGGCACTATATGCCAGTAGCAAGAATTGAGGGTGGTATGAAAGCCCCAATATCTTTTTTCAATTACCAGTCAGAACCTGGCACTATATGCCAATAGCAAGAATTGAGGGTGGAATGAAAGCTCCAATTTCTTTTTTGAATTACCAGTCAGAACCTGGCACTATATGCCAATATCAAGATTTGAGGGTGGTATGAAGGTCCCAATATCTTTTTTGAATTACCAGTCAGAACCTGGCACTATATGCCAATAGCAAGATTTGAGGGTGGTATGAAGGCCCCAATATCTTTTTTGAATTACCAGTCAGAACCTGGCACTATATGCCAATGGCAAGAATTGAGGGAGGTATGAAGGCCCCAATATATGTTTTCAATTACCAGTTAGACCCTGGCACTATATGCCAATAGCTAGAATTGAGGGTGGTATGAAAGCCCCAATATCTTTTTTGAATTACCAGTCAGACCCTGGCACTATATGCCAATATCAAAATTTGAGGGTGGTATGAAAGCCCCAATATCTTTTTTCAGTTACCAGTCAGACCCTGTTATATGCCAGTAGCAAGAATTGAGGGTGGTATGAAAGCCCCAATATCTTTTTTCAATTACCAGTCAGAACCTGGCACTATATGCCAGTAGCAAGAATTGAGGGTGGTATGAAAGCCCCAATATCTTTTTTCAATTACCAGTCAGAACCTGGCACTATATGCCAATAACAAGAATTGAGGGTGGTATGAAAGCCCCAATATCTTTTTTCAATTACCAGTCAGACCCTGGCACTGTATGTCAGTAGCAAGAATTGAGGGTGGTATGAAAGCCCCAATATCTTTTTTCAATTACCAGTCAGAACCTGGCACTATATGCCAATAACAAGAATTGAGGGTGGTATGAAAGCCCCAATATCTTTTTTCAATTACCAGTCAGAACCTGGCACTATATGCCAATAGCAAAAATTGAGGGTGGTATGAAAGCCCCAATATATTTTTTTAATTACCAGTCAGACCCTGGCACTATATGCCAATAGCAAGAATTGAGGGTGGTATGAAAGCCCCAATTTCTTTTTTGAATTACCAGTCAGAACCTGGCACTATATGCCAATAGCAAGAATTGAGGGTGGTATGAAGGCCCCAATATATGTTTTCAATTACCAGTTAGACCCTGGCACTATATGCCAATAGCAAAAATTGAGGGTGGTATGAAAGCCCCAATATCTTTTTTGAATTACCAGTCAGACCCTGGCACTATACGCCAATAGCAAAAATTGAGGGTGGTATGAAAGCCCCAATATCTTTTTTCAATTACCAGTCAGAACCTGGCACTGTATGCCAATAGCAAGAATTGAGGGTGGTATGAAAGCTCCAATTTCTTTTTTGAATTACCAGTCAGAACCTGGCACTATATGCCAATATCAAGATTTGAGGGTGGTATGAAGGTCCCAATATCTTTTTTGAATTACCAGTCAGAACCTGGCACTATATGCCAATAGCAAGATTTGAGGGTGGTATGAAGGCCCCAATATCTTTTTTGAATTACCAGTCAGAACCTGGCACTATATGCCAATGGCAAGAATTGAGGGTGGTATGAAGGCCCCAATATATGTTTTCAATTACCAGTTAGACCCTGGCACTATATGCCAATAGCTAGAATTGAGGGTGGTATGAAAGCCCCAATATCTTTTTTGAATTACCAGTCAGACCCTGGCACTATATGCCAATATCAAGATTTGAGGGTGGTATGAAAGCCCCAATATCTTTTTTCAGTTACCAGTCAGACCCTGTTATATGCCAGTAGCAAGAATTGAGGGTGGTATGAAAGCCCCAATATCTTTTTTCAATTACCAGTCAGAACCTGGCACTATATGCCAGTAGCAAGAATTGAGGGTGGTATGAAAGCCCCAATATCTTTTTTCAATTACCAGTCAGAACCTGGCACTATATGCCAATAACAAGAATTGAGGGTGGTATGAAAGCCCCAATATTTTTTTTCAATTACCAGTCAGAACCTGGCACTATATGCCAATAGCAAGATTTGAGGGTGGTATGAAGGCCCCAATATCTTTTTTCAATTACCAGTCAGAACCTGGCACTATATGCTAATAGCAAAAATTGAGGGTGGTATGAAAGCCCCAATATATTTTTTTAATTACCAGTCAGACCCTGGCACTATATGCCAATAGCAAAAATTGAGGGTGGTATGAAAGCCCCAATATCTTTTTTCAATTACCAGTCAGAACCTGGCACTATATGCCAATATCAAGATTTGAGGGTGGTATGAAGGTCCCAATATCTTTTTTGAATTACCAGTCAGAACCTGGCACTATATGCCAATAACAAGAATTGAGGGTGGTATGAAAGCCCCAATTTCTTTTTTGAAGTACCAGTCAGAACCTGGCACTATATGCCAATATCAAGATTTGAGGGTGGTATGAAGGTCCCAATATCTTTTTTGAATTACCAGTCAGAACCTGGCACTATATGCTAATAGCAAAAATTGAGGGTGGTATGAAAGCCCCAATATATTTTTTTAATTACCAGTCAGACCCTGGCACTATATGCCAATAGCAAAAATTGAGGGTGGTATGAAAGCCCCAATATCTTTTTTGAATTACCAGTCAGACCCTGGCACTATATGCCAATAGCAAGAATTGAGGGTGGTATGAAAGCCCCAATATCTTTTTTGAATTACCAGTCAGAACCTGGCACTATATGCCAATATCAAGATTTGAGGGTGGTATGAAGGTCCCAATATCTTTTTTGAATTACCAGTCAGACCCTGGCACTATATGCCAATAGCAAGAATTGAGGGTGGTATGAAAGCCCCAATATCTTTTTTCAATTACCAGTCAGAACCTGGCACTATATGCCAATATCAAGAATTGAGGGTGGTATGAAAGCCCCAATATCTTTTTTCATTTACCAGTCAGAACCTGGCACTATATGCCAGTAGCAAGAATTGAGGGTGGTATGAAAGCCCCAATATCTTTTTTCAATTACCAGTCAGAACCTGGCACTATATGCCAATATCAAGAATTGAGGGTGGTATGAAAGCCCCAATATCTTTTTTCAATTACCAGTCAGAACCTGGCACTATATGCCAATAGCAAGATTTGAGGGTGGTATGAAGGCCCCAATATATTTCAGGAATTTCCAGTCAGAACCTGGCACTATATGCCAATAGCAACAAATGGAGGGTGTATGTAGCCCCAATTTTATTGTTAGGGGAATTACACACAGTGTATTCAAGTTAGTTTCAGGGGTGGGGGTGGGGGTGCACACTGTTGGAACGTGGATTGGGGGTATATGGTATATGGTATTCCATTCAGGATCCTCCACATTGTGGAAAGCTGGGTTGCGCAGATTGAGCCGGTCAATGCCACTTTACGGTGATGGACACTGACAAGACACTGGAATGTAACTCTTAAAAGAGTTGTTGGTTTTCTTCTTCTCCTTCCTATCCTATCCTATCCTATCCCTGCCTACCAGAATCTAATTCCTAACTCTATGGCCGCAGACCTCCGCCTGCGACCAAGTGTAAGCTCAGAATGACGCGAAGCTGGGCGGCGCTGTTCCTATGAATCAGAGGTCACATGTTTTCGGCAGCCAATGGGTTTTTAGTATTTTTTTCAATGTCCCTGTTGTCGTAGCTCCTGTCCCACCTCCCCTGCGCTGTTATTGGAGCAAAAAAAGCGCCAGGGAAGGTGGGAGGGGAATCGAGTTTTCGCGCATTTTACCACACGGTGTTCGATTCGATTCGAACATGGCGAACAGCGTGATATCCGATCAAACATGTGTTCGATAGAACACTGTTCGCTCATCTCTACTGCTTAACAAAAATCCAAAACTGTGCCAAAATTTTTTTCTAACAGTTGCCATATTCTGACACCTGTAACTTTCTTATACTTCCATGTACAGGGATGTATAGGGCGTCTTTTTTTGCGGGGTCATTTGTACTTTTTAATTCTACCATTTTGGTGAATTGGTATTGCTTTGATAATTTTTATTCAAATTTTAATCAGAGGCAAAACAGTGAAAAAATGGCAGTTTGGCACTTCTGACTTTTTTTCCCACTACGCCGTATACCGTGCAGGAAAAATATTATTATAGATTTGTGGAGGGGGTGTTTTCAGATACAGGGATACCTAACATGTATGTGTTGCTCAGTATTTAACTACTTTTATATGTATTTTAGGGAAAGGGGGGTGATTTGGATTTTTAATACTTTTTAATTTTTTTTAACTTTTTTTTTTCATTTATTAGACCCCTTGGGGTCTAGAACCCCAAGGGTCTGATCACTAATGCAATGCATTACAATGCTAATGCATTGCCATACATTGCAAAAAAATCATCATTTCTTTTGCAGGCTGCATAGACCAGAGGGGTTAATGCCCCTGATCAGTGCAGGCATTAGCGCTGGGTGTCTACTGTGTAAAACAGTAGACACCCAGAAGCTATGGCGGCCGCCTGACCCTGTTAGGGGGTCTAGTTTCTAAAATGAGGTCGCTTTTCACTATTGTGGTACCTCTAGGGCTTCGCAAATGCAACATGGAGTTTAAAAACTTTTCTAACCAAAATTCATAAAGGTGCTCTCTCAAGGTGCACAATAGGGCCACATATGGGATATTTCTACAAACTGCAGAATCAGAATAATAAATATTATGGTAAGTTTTGTTGTTAACCCTATCTTTGTTACAAGAACATCTGGTTTGAAATGGAAAATGTGCATAAAAAATGACATTGGAAAATTTCACCTTCATTTTGAATTAAAGCTGGGCTATGAGAAACGCTCCCCTCCCCAACTGCTATGTACTGTCATGGGGTGCCCAGCCATGACTCAGCGATGACACTGAGCTGTGAGGAACGCCCTTCAGTACACGGCTATGGATGAGTACTGTCAGGAAGGGCGTGCATTACAGCTCAACTAGACTGTCAAGAAAGCCCTTCTGACCGAAACTAAAGTCAATGATATCCCCAACCCCATCGTACAGAATGGGAAAGCCAACAGTACGCTGAATTCAGTACACTGTCGGCTTTCTAGTCGTATAAAAAACTGCATATGGAGTAGGATATGAAAGGTCCTCTTTAATTCCTGTGGAACAACTAAAGGGTTAAAAAATTTAACAAAAATGGTTTTGAATAATTTGAGGAGTACAGTTTCTAAAATGGGGTCATTTATGGGTGTTTTTTTTTTTTTTTTTTTTTTTTTTTTTTTTATATATATAGGCCCCTTAAAGTCACTTCAGAACTGAATAAGACAATAAATTTTCTTGAAAGTCTTAGAATTTGTTACTAAATGTATAAGCCTTCTAACATCCTAGAAAAATAAAAGGACATTGAAGAAACAATGCCAGTATAAAGTGAACATATGGTTAATGTTAATTATTACAAATTTTGAGTGATATGGCTATCTGAGTTTTTACTATAATAACAGAAACTTTCAAATTTATCATTTTATGAAATTTTCAGTAATTTTTTTTAACAAACAAAGTATAATGACCAGAAATAACCATTAAATACAATGTGTCATGAAAAAAACTATCTTGGAATCACCTGGATAGGTAAATGCATTATGAAGCTATTCTCACATAAAGTAATAGATAGTCATATTTGAAAAATAGGGTCCGAGCATTAAGGCCAAAACTATCCTGCATCATTAAGGATTTATAAACTATGTGCATTAATCCTTTCACTCTGTCCAGACTTCTACCCTACTGTGGATATAGTGTCCCCGGACTTTGCAAAGCCATTTGACACTATCCCTCATAAATGTTTAGGCCATGGGCCTACATAATGTAAACACCACAGCATTTTACAGTACCTGTAAAGTGGATAGGATCCTGGATAATCCCATCCACTGATTGCAGAAATAATCCGCAGCAGACATTAAAAACATTACAGGAAAAAATGCGATATGATTCCAGTGAGATCTTTTTCACAGCATTTTTTTTCTGTGGCCCGCTATGTGGGGCCTTAATAGGTAAAATCAGGTCCATTGGCTTGGAAAATATAGTTTGTAATTGGATTGAGAATTGGTGAAAGGATCGTATCCAGAGAGTTGTGGTCAAAGAGTACAACTGGTCCTCTGTTATAATTAGTGTACCCCAGGGTTTAGTGCTGGGTCAAATGATATTTAATGTATTTATTAATGGTATAGAAAATGCGATTAATAGCACTGTCTATATTTTTGCAGGTGTCACAAAGCTATGTAATATAGTACAGAATTTAGAGGATGTGTTTGGGCGTTTGCATGACAAATGAGATTCAATGTGAATAAATGTAAAGTTATGTATCTGGGGAGAAATAATCTGCATGCGACATGTGTGCTAGGAGGAGTAATGTTGGGAGAGTCACTGGTAGAAAATGACCTGTGTGTACTTGTAGATGATTCCAAGAAAATCCAGTAATATAAGAAAAATTGCTCAATACTATATAAACAATTCCAAAAAGGAGCAAAATGGGGAAAGAAAAAATATCTAAAACATAACCTTTAATAAAGTCATTTAAAATATCAAACACAGGTATAAAAGGTGTAGCATTTAGCCAAAATAGCTGATAAACATCTCCACAATGTGGTAAATAGCCACAAAAAGACAAGTCACTACAATATAATTAATTAATGGACACGGCGGTCCCACGTCAGGAAAAGAAACCAGTAATAACTTACCCACTGGGTGTGGTTGACATGGAGACGTGGAGACGTGTATCAAATCCAGGGGGTCAGCATAAAACGTGCTAATAACTAGCAAAGTTGTAAAGAGGCAAGGTATACTATCCCTGAACTGTTACATATCAACAGGGAGGGGACTAATAAGCCCTAATACCTAAACACGGGGTCGCCTCCCTAACTGGCCGGCGCCCCGTCAGGAACCTCACCCTATTACTGGGATCTGTCCCTAATGCGACCCTCCTAGAGTAATATGTGAATAAGAAAAAAGAAGTGTGCGTAGAAATGAAATTACACAATTAGGCATACAATCTCAGCATGCCCAGATAGACATAAATTACTTTAACAAACCCGACATGCATGTTTCGTGGTGCCCAAAGCACCCACTCATCAGGGGTAGTAGTCAATGCCAATAGAAACACGTGAGAATACAAGTACAGATTCACACACACATGCTCACCATGGGGGAACAATCTACTTTAGTATGTCTAAAAAGTAGCATGCAAACCAACCCTGGTGTAGAGTGGCTAAATAAAGGACAAACTATGTAGCAGAGAATGCACTAATTGAAAAACATTCCCCTCCCACACTCCGGAGTGCCGGACAGTGCACGTCCTATGTTCCCCTCACGAGAGACGCGCCAAATGCGCACCTTTTAAAAAGACAGCCACAGTGCGCATGCGCGAGTGACCGAACACCCGCGCATGCGTAAATTACACTGAGATCGGAGCTATAGCGGGCGCATGCGCGATATACCCTATACGCGCTCGCGTCCCCGATAAGCAACAGAGGAAATAAAAAGTAAGTATCCTCTAAAACAGGCAGCATCTAATCAATCTCTGCTAACCATAGGATTAAACAGGAACATACTCTCGCCCCAATAGCAGGAGCAGAGAACAAGCCTGAAGGCATAGTGGGATAGTACCCATATGCTGTATGTTTTATACTGTCCACTAGATCTGTATTACAGTAAACCAGACAAGGTAGACAAGATCGTCTCGGGGGTGGGGGCGCTATGTGAGAATATTGGTATATATTTAGACCGTATCATGGCCCCCTTTGTATGTGCACTTCCTTCTTTTGTAAAAGATACCACTGATCTATTGAAGAGATTGGAAGGTACCCATATTGATGACCAATGTCAATTAGCTTCAATTGATGTGGAAGCTTTATACTCGTCGATCCCCCATAAGTTTGGCCTGTTGGCAGTTCGGTCTTTCCTTGAGACCCGCGGCAGTCGTTTACGGGCCCACACGGAATTCGTCCTGCGGTTGCTCGAGTTCTCCCTCACCCGGAATTATTTCATCTTTGACCAGCGGATCTTCCACCAGCTCAGGGGCTGTGCGATGGGTAGCCCTTGTGCACCATCGTACGCTAATTTGTTCCTGGGCTGGTGGGAGCATTCGCTGGGTCCGGGTGAGGGGGAGGGCGACTGGCTCGGGCGGGTTCACGTGTGGGCTCGCTATATTGACGATATTTTCGTCGTGTGGGAAGGAACCAAATGTGAGTTTGAACATTTCATTGGATCCCTTAACGATAACCACATTGGCCTCCGTTTTACCTTTGAAATTGACCCTTTTAGTCTACCCTTCTTGGATGTTAAAATCTTTAAAACGGCGGGTGGTGACATACATACCACAATTTTTCGAAAATCCACCGCCACCAATTCCTTGTTGAGGTGGGAGAGTCATCACCCGTCGTTTTTGAAGAGGGGTATTCCTAAGGGTCAATTCTTGCGATTGCGTCGGAATTGCACCACTCTTCAGGAGTTTAAGGTTCAAGCGGATGACCTTAGAACTAGATTTCAGGCCAGGGGGTATCCCGATTCTGTCATACGAAAAGCTTACCAATTTGCCCTTAGAAGTGATCGGACACAACTTTTGATACCCAAGACCAAGAGCCCGGATGAGGGTCTAATTAGGCTCATAGCTACTTATGATGGGGCTTTTGCACCCGTGAGAGATATTATTAACAAACATTGGAGGATCCTCTTAATGGACCCTGATATCGCGCCGGTGGTAGGACCACGGCCTCAAATTACATACCGGAGAGGGCGAAATATCAGGGATCGAGTTGTTAATAGTCATTTTGTAGGTCCGGTTGCCACTTTGAATTGGTTATCAGTCCAGACAAAGGGCTGTTATAGATGTAGTGGATGTGTGGCTTGTCCATTCATCGCTTGTGGCAAATCCTTTGTAAGTCAGGTGACAGGTGTAAGCTACACTATCCGACACTTTATCAATTGTCGTTCTAAAGGCGTGATCTATCGTGCCATTTGCCAATGTGGCATTGAATATGTCGGTAAGACAGTTAGGGAGTTTCGGAGATGGGTGGGCGAGCATTTGGGCGACATCCGGCATGCACGTGATACTCCAATTGCACGACACATTCGCGATGTGCATGCAGGAGATTTCACGCAATTGAGGTTTATGGGTATCGATTTGGTTAAATTCCCAGCACGCAAGGGTGATTGGGATAGATTGGTCACACAAACAGAGACCAAGTGGATTTTTAGGCTACAAACGGTCCACCCGGGGGGCCTTAATGAACAACTTAGTTTTGCCCCATTTATTTGATGTGTATTCTGGCATTTTGTTTCTTTTTTGACCACTGGGCATGTTTTGAGTATTTTTCCTGTACCTGGGATATCTGACCAGTTTGAATACCCCCTTTTTTGTCTACCTTGTCTGGTTTACTGTAATACAGATCTAGTGGACAGTATAAAACATACAGCATATGGGTACTATCCCACTATGCCTTCAGGCTTGTTCTCTGCTCCTGCTATTGGGGCGAGAGTATGTTCCTGTTTAATCCTATGGTTAGCAGAGATTGATTAGATGCTGCCTGTTTTAGAGGATACTTACTTTTTATTTCCTCTGTTGCTTATCGGGGACGCGAGCGCGTATAGGGTATATCGCGCATGCGCCCGCTATAGCTCCGATCTCAGTGTAATTTACGCATGCGCGGGTGTTCGGTCACTCGCGCATGCGCACTGTGGCTGTCTTTTTAAAAGGTGCGCATTTGGCGCGTCTCTCGTGAGGGGAACATAGGACGTGCACTGTCCGGCACTCCGGAGTGTGGGAGGGGAATGTTTTTCAATTAGTGCATTCTCTGCTACATAGTTTGTCCTTTATTTAGCCACTCTACACCAGGGTTGGTTTGCATGCTACTTTTTAGACATACTAAAGTAGATTGTTCCCCCATGGTGAGCATGTGTGTGTGAATCTGTACTTGTATTCTCACGTGTTTCTATTGGCATTGACTACTACCCCTGATGAGTGGGTGCTTTGGGCACCACGAAACATGCATGTCGGGTTTGTTAAAGTAATTTATGTCTATCTGGGCATGCTGAGATTGTATGCCTAATTGTGTAATTTCATTTCTACGCACACTTCTTTTTTCTTATTCACATATTACTCTAGGAGGGTCGCATTAGGGACAGATCCCAGTAATAGGGTGAGGTTCCTGACGGGGCGCCGGCCAGTTAGGGAGGCGACCCCGTGTTTAGGTATTAGGGCTTATTAGTCCCCTCCCTGTTGATATGTAACAGTTCAGGGATAGTATACCTTGCCTCTTTACAACTTTGCTAGTTATTAGCACGTTTTATGCTGACCCCCTGGATTTGATACACGTCTCCACGTCTCCATGTCAACCACACCCAGTGGGTAAGTTATTACTGGTTTCTTTTCCTGACGTGGGACCGCCGTGTCCATTAATTAATTATATTGTAGTGACTTGTCTTTTTGTGGCTATTTACCACATTGTGGAGATGTTTATCAGCTATTTTGGCTAAATGCTACACCTTTTATACCTGTGTTTGATATTTTAAATGACTTTATTAAAGGTTATGTTTTAGATATTTTTTCTTTCCCCATTTTGCTCCTTTTTGGAATTGTTTACTTGTAGATGATACATAAAATTACAGCATGCAATGATAATCAGCTGTTTCTAAAGCCAGCAGGATACTGTATTCTATTAAAAATTAGACTCAGGGGACAAGGATGTAATATTACCACCTTATAAGTAATTGTTGCAGCCCCAAATGGATTATGCAATTTAGTTCTGAGCACCAGTACATAAAGTTTAAAAGGTTCAACAGAAGGCCACAAATCTGATAAGGGGCATGCAGGACCTTAGTGACTAAAGAAGTTTAATCTGCTTAAATGGGTCCTGCTGTCAGTGACTCCTTCTCTAGATGTTGAAAGTAACAATAATATATATATCCAGCACTCTGCTTGTTGTGTATTTCTTGTTAAAATATAACCTTTATTCGATCATCAAAATCTTGACAGAGATTAAAAAATGGAGACAAAATCCAAGCTTTTCTCCTGCCTGTACGCCATGGATTTTGTCTCCATTTTTTAATCTCGGTCAAGATTTTGATGATCCAATAAAGGTTACATTTTAACAATAAATACACAACAAGCAGAGTGCTGGATATATATTTTATTGCTACTTTCAAGACCAATTTTTTCAGCCGAGGATATCCATGCACCTGCCATTGTGTTTATCTACACAAACAAGAGACTGTCGGCTGAATTCATCTACACAGTGAGTGTTACATTACTTATCTGTTACGTTGAGCTGTTTTTCAAATTTTACTTTTCTTCTCTAGATGGTTTAGTGTCATGCAGACTACAGAGACCACAATTACCCCAAAAATGTTGATTGTTCTATAATTTTCCGGCTCCTGTATTATAAACAAGACACATCACAATGTGTCTGGAAAAACTGGAAAGATGATACGTAACAATAAAGTTCCATAAAGTATACAAAGAATGCAATCCTACCATGAACCTATCATTGAACTATGAACTATGAACTATATATAAGCAGTTATGACTGAGATAAGAATACACTGTAGTTAATCCTGATCACCAGGTCAGGAGTTACATAAATAGCTGAAAATGGCAGTTCTATACAGTTCCCATAAATCCAACAGAGTTAAATTGGAGTTACGGAAGCAGTGTAGAATAGTGAACATATTTTTTTCATAACCCTTATCAACTTCGATAGTAGTCACAGAAACAGTCTAGAACAGTTGTAACTCTCAACCTTTCATTTAACTTTGTGAACACTTGCATGAAAGAGTTTATAAAACATATTTCTGTGTGAACAATCATTTGATCATCCTACATACAGTTAGGGCCAGAAATATTTGGACAGTGACACAAGTTTTGTTATTTTAGCGGTTTACTAAAACATGTTCAGAAATACAATTATATATATATAATATGGGCTGAAAGTGCACACTCCCAGCTGCAATATGAGAGTTTCCACATCCAAATCGGAGAAAGGGTTTAGGAATCATAGCTCTGTAATGCATAGCCTCCTCTTTTTCAAGGGACCAAAAGTAATTGGACAATGGACTCTAAGGGCTGCAATTAACTCTGAAGGTGTCTCCCTCGTAAACCTGTAATCAATGAAGTAGTTAAAAGGTCTGGGGTTGATTCCAGGTGTGTGGTTTTGCATTTGGAAGCTGTTGCTGTGACCAGACAACATGTGGTCAAAGGAACTCTCAATTGAGGTGAAGCAGAACATCCTGAGGCTGAAAAAAAAGAAAAAATCCATCAGAGAGATAGCAGACATGCTTGGAGTAGCAAAATCAACAGTCGGGTACATTCTAAGAAAAAAAGAATTGACTGGTGAGCTTGGGAACTCAAAAAGGCCTGGGCGTCCACGGATGACAACAGTGGTGGATGATCGCCACATACTTTCTTTGGTCAAGAAGAACCCGTTCACAACATCAACTGAAGTCCAGAACACTCTCAGTGAAGTAGGTGTATCTGTCTCTAAGTCAACAGTAAAGAGAAGACTCCATGAAAGTAAATACAAAGGGTTCACATCTAGATGCAAACCATTCATCAATTCCAAAAATAGACAGGCCAGAGTTAAATTTGCTGAAAAACACCTCAAGAAGCCAGCTCAGTTCTGGAAAAGTATTCTATGGACAGATGAGACAAAGATCAACCTGTACCAGAATGATGGGAAGAAAAAAGTTTGGAGAAGAAAGGGAACGGCACATGATCCAAGGCACACCACATCCTCTGTAAAACATGGTGGAGGCAACGTGATGGCATGGGCATGCATGGCTTTCAATGGCACTGGGTCACTTGTGTTTATTGATGACATAACAGCAGACAAGAGTAGCCGGATGAATTCTGAAGTGTACCGGGATATACTTTCAGCCCAGATTCAGCCAAATGCTGCCAAGTTGATCGGACGGCGCTACATAGTACAGATGGACAATGACCCCAAGCATACAGCCAAAGCTACCCAGGAGTTCATGAGTGCAAAAAAGTGGAACATTCTGCAATGGCCAAGTCAATCACCAGATCTTAACCCAATTGAGAATGCATTTCACTTGCTCAAATCCAGACTTAAGGCGGAAAGACCCACAAACAAGCAAGACCTGAAGGCTGCGGCTGTAAAGGCCTGGCAAAGCATTAAGAAGGAGGAAACCCAGTGTTTGGTGATGTCCATGGGTTCCAGACTTAAGGCAGTGATTGCCTCCAAAGGATTCGCAACAAAATATTGAAAATAAAAATATTTTGTTTGGGTTATGTTTATTTGTCCAATTACTTTTGAGCTCCTAAAATGTGGAGTGTTTGTAAAGAAATGTGTACAATTCCTACATTTTCTATCAGATATTTTTGTTCAACCCTTCAAATTAAACGTTACAATCTGCACTTGAATTCTGTTGTAGAGGTTTCATTTCAAAACCAATGTGGTGGCATGCAGAGCCCAACTCGCGAAAATTGTGTCACTGTCCAAATATTTCTGACCCTAACTGTAGCTCAGATGGGACAGTTTTCACTACAAGAACAATATAGAACCTGTAGCCAGGACTTTAGATATAAAGTCCAACAGACCGGAATAAACGGGAAAGAAAAAAGGTCATTCCATTTTAGAAATCGATTATTAAATTGCCAGACCCACTAAATCCCTAAAGTTAACTTATCCAGTGCAGAAAAAAAAGAAGTAAGCAATTTCTTGTCATGTCTAAATGTGATCTATGAACTACAGATAGAGGTAGCAAGAAATAGTTCAAGGCAACAACATCACATTCTACACAAGGATGACCATTTGAATATAATTTTCCCAGTGGAACCACCACTACTACTATTTAACAGTACAGACAACCTACAGATTGGAGCAAAATAATGGTCAAATGTTTATTAACTTCTCTCTAAAGGAAACTGTTGCCTGAAATGTATATTCTATATATTTTGCTGGTGGCTGGCTCATTCAGCTTCAGTTATATGATCTTATTTATTAAAAGATGGCTGGACCATTGTACTAAACAAGCCTTCCTACCTATTGTGACTCCCTGTTTCCTCATAGATTGTAAACTCTTGTAAGCAGGGCTCTCACTCGTATTGTTTACATATATTATTACATTAGTTCTTTGTCACATTGTAATGTCAAATAATGTCTGTTCATGTACCCTCTGATTTGTATAGTGCTGAGAAATATGTTGGCAATAATAATAATAATAAATAATAATAATAATAATAATAATAATAATAATAATAATAATAATAATAATAATAATAATAATAATAATAATAATGTAAGGAACGTAGATCCTCAACACACAAATTCCTGGCCCATAAATATTTTACAAACATTGGTGTATACCTGATTATGTTGAGATCTTGGAGAAACAGGACAGAAATTAAAATTAAGCTTATCATCAGCAATCTTATCATCAGACAATTAAAGGAAAATCAGCACATATACCTGTTTTTAAAAATAAATATGACTAGAGATGAGCGAACAGTGTTCTATCGAACTCATGTTCGATCGGATATTAGGCTGTTCGGCATGTTCGAATCGAATCGAACACCGCGTGGTAAAGTGCGCCATTACTCGATTCCCCTCCCACCTTCCCTGGCGCCTTTTTTGCTCCAATAACAGCGCAGGGTAGGTGGGACAGGAACTACGACACCGGTGACGTTGAAAAAAGTAGGCAAAACCCATTGGCTGCCGAAAACATGTGACCTCTAATTTAAAAGAACAGCGCCGCCCAGGTTCGCGTCATTCTGAGCTTGCAATTCACCGAGGACGGAGGTTTCCGTCCAGCTAGCTAGGGCTTAGATTCTGGGTAGGCAGGGACAGGCTAGGATAGGAAGGAGAAGACAACCACAACAGCTCTTATAAGAGCTAAATTCCAGGGAGAAGCTTGTCAGTGTAACGTGGCACTGACGGGCTCAATCGCTGCAACCCAGCTTTCCCAGGATCCTGAATGGAATACACTGTCAGTGTATTCCCGTATACCCGATATATACCCCGATACCCGTTCCAACGGTGTGCCCCCCCACCTTCACCCCAGAAATACCCTGCAAGTCCCCTAGCAATAGAATTGGGGCTATATACACCCACAATTTTTACTACTGGTATACAGTGCCATTGTCTGACTGGGAATTCAAAGAATATATTGGGAATACAAATACCCTCATTTCTTGCTACTGCCATATAGTGCCAGTGTCTGACTGGGAATTCAAAGAATATATTGGGGTTACGTGCACCCACAATTTTTACTACTGGTATACAGTGCCATTGTCTGACTGGGAATTCAAAGAATATATTGGGAATACAAATACCCTCATTTCTTGCTACTGCCATATAGTGCCAGTGTCTGACTGGGAATTCAAAGAATATATTGGGGTTACGTGCACCCACAATTTTTACTACTGGTATACAGTGCCATTGTCTGACTGGGAATTCAAAGAATATATTGGGAATACAAATACCCTCATTTCTTGCTACTGCCATATAGTGCCAGTTTCTGACTGGTAATTCAAAGAATATATTGGGGTTACGTGCACCCACAATTTTTACTACTGGTATACAGTGCCATTGTCTGACTGGGAATTCAAAGAATATATTGGGAATACAAATACCCTCATTTCTTGCTACTGCCATATAGTTCCAGTGTCTGACTGGGAATTCAAAGAATATATTGGGGTTACGTGCACCCACAATTTTTACTACTGGTATACAGTGCCATTGTCTGACTGGGAATTCAAAGAATATATTGGGAATACAAATACCCTCATTTCTTGCTACTGCCATATAGTGCCAGTTTCTGACTGGTAATTCAAAGAATATATTGGGGTTACGTGCACCCACAATTTTTACTACTGGTATACAGTGCCATTGTCTGACTGGGAATTCAAAGAATATATTGGGAATACAAATACCCTCATTTCTTGCTACTGCCATATAGTGCCAGTGTCTGACTGGGAATTCAAAGAATATATTGGGGTTACGTGCACCCACAATTTTTACTACTGGTATACAGTGCCATTGTCTGACTGGGAATTCAAAGAATATATTGGGGTTATAAATACCCTCATTTCTTGCTACTGCCATATAGTGCCAGTTTCTGACTGGTAATTCAAAGAATATATTGTGGTTACGTGCACCCACAATTTTTACTACTGGTATACAGTGCCATTGTCTGACTGGGAATTCAAAGAATATATTGGGGTTATAAATACCCTCATTTCTTGCTACTGCCATATAGTGCCAGTTTCTGACTGGTAATTCAAAGAATATATTGTGGTTACGTGCACCCACAATTTTTACTACTGGTATACAGTGCCATTGTCTGACTGGGAATTCAAAGAATATATTGGGGTTATAAATACCCTCATTTCTTGCTACTGCCATATAGTGCCAGTTTCTGACTGGTAATTCAAAGAATATATTGTGGTTACGTGCACCCACAATTTTTACTACTGGTATACAGTGCCATTGTCTGACTGGGAATTCAAAGAATATATTGGGAATACAAATACCCTCATTTCTTGCTACTGCCATATAGTGCCAGTTTCTGACTGGTAATTCAAAGAATATATTGTGGTTACGTGCACCCACAATTTTTACTACTGGTATACAGTGCCATTGTCTGACTGGGAATTCAAAGAATATATTGGGAATACAAATACCCTCATTTCTTGCTACTGCCATATAGTGCCAGTTTCTGACTGGTAATTCAAAGAATATATTGTGGTTACGTGCACCCACAATTTTTACTACTGGTATACAGTGCCATTGTCTGACTGGGAATTCAAAGAATATATTGGGAATACAAATACCCTCATTTCTTGCTACTGCCATATAGTGCCAGTTTCTGACTGGTAATTCAAAGAATATATTGGGGTTACGTGCACCCACAATTTTTACTACTGGTATACAGTGCCATTGTCTGACTGGGAATTCAAAGAATATATTGGGAATACAAATACCCTCATTTCTTGCTACTGCCATATAGTGCCAGTGTCTGACTGGGAATTCAAAGAATATATTGGGGTTACGTGCACCCACAATTTTTACTACTGGTATACAGTGCCATTGTCTGACTGGGAATTCAAAGAATATACTGGGGTTATAAATACCCTCATTTCTTGCTACTGCCATATAGTGCCAGTTTCTGACTGGTAATTCAAAGAATATATTGTGGTTACGTGCACCCACAATTTTTACTACTGGTATACAGTGCCATTGTCTGACTGGGAATTCAAAGAATATATTGGGAATACAAATACCCTCATTTCTTGCTACTGCCATATAGTGCCAGTTTCTGACTGGTAATTCAAAGAATATATTGGGGTTACGTGCACCCACAATTTTTACTACTGGTATACAGTGCCATTGTCTGACTGGGAATTCAAAGAATATATTGGGAATACAAATACCCTCATTTCTTGCTACTGCCATATAGTGCCAGTGTCTGACTGGGAATTCAAAGAATATATTGGGGTTACGTGCACCCACAATTTTTACTACTGGTATACAGTGCCATTGTCTGACTGGGAATTCAAAGAATATATTGGGGTTATAAATACCCTCATTTCTTGCTACTGCCATATAGTGCCAGTTTCTGACTGGTAATTCAAAGAATATATTGGGGTTACGTGCACCCACAATTTTTACTACTGGTATACAGTGCCATTGTCTGACTGGGAATTCAAAGAATATATTGGGAATACAAATACCCTCATTTCTTGCTACTGCCATATAGTGCCAGTGTCTGACTGGGAATTCAAAGAATATATTGGGGTTACGTGCACCCACAATTTTTACTACTGGTATACAGTGCCATTGTCTGACTGGGAATTCAAAGAATATATTGGGAATACAAATACCCTCATTTCTTGCTACTGCCATATAGTGCCAGTTTCTGACTGGTAATTCAAAGAATATATTGGGGTTACGTGCACCCACAATTTTTACTACTGGTATACAGTGCCATTGTCTGACTGGGAATTCAAAGAATATATTGGGAATACAAATACCCTCATTTCTTGCTACTGCCATATAGTGCCAGTGTCTGACTGGGAATTCAAAGAATATATTGGGGTTACGTGCACCCACAATTTTTACTACTGGTATACAGTGCCATTGTCTGACTGGGAATTCAAAGAATATATTGGGGTTATAAATACCCTCATTTCTTGCTACTGCCATATAGTGCCAGTTTCTGACTGGTAATTCAAAGAATATATTGTGGTTACGTGCACCCACAATTTTTACTACTGGTATACAGTGCCATTGTCTGACTGGGAATTCAAAGAATATATTGGGAATACAAATACCCTCATTTCTTGCTACTGCCATATAGTGCCAGTGTCTGACTGGGAATTCAAAGAATATATTGTGGTTACGTGCACCCACAATTTTTACTACTGGTATACAGTGCCATTGTCTGACTGGGAATTCAAAGAATATATTGGGAATACAAATACCCTCATTTCTTGCTACTGCCATATAGTGCCAGTTTCTGACTGGTAATTCAAAGAATATATTGGGGTTACGTGCACCCACAATTTTTACTACTGGTATACAGTGCCATTGTCTGACTGGGAATTCAAAGAATATATTGGGAATACAAATACCCTCATTTCTTGCTACTGCCATATAGTGCCAGTGTCTGACTGGGAATTCAAAGAATATATTGGGGTTACGTGCACCCACAATTTTTACTACTGGTATACAGTGCCATTGTCTGACTGGGAATTCAAAGAATATATTGGGGTTATAAATACCCTCATTTCTTGCTACTGCCATATAGTGCCAGTTTCTGACTGGTAATTCAAAGAATATATTGTGGTTACGTGCACCCACAATTTTTACTACTGGTATACAGTGCCATTGTCTGACTGGGAATTCAAAGAATATATTGGGAATACAAATACCCTCATTTCTTGCTACTGCCATATAGTGCCAGTTTCTGACTGGTAATTCAAAGAATATATTGTGGTTACGTGCACCCACAATTTTTACTACTGGTATACAGTGCCATTGTCTGACTGGGAATTCAAAGAATATATTGGGAATACAAATACCCTCATTTCTTGCTACTGCCATATAGTGCCAGTTTCTGACTGGTAATTCAAAGAATATATTGTGGTTACGTGCACCCACAATTTTTACTACTGGTATACAGTGCCATTGTCTGACTGGGAATTCAAAGAATATATTGGGAATACAAATACCCTCATTTCTTGCTACTGCCATATAGTGCCAGTTTCTGACTGGTAATTCAAAGAATATATTGGGGTTACGTGCACCCACAATTTTTACTACTGGTATACAGTGCCATTGTCTGACTGGGAATTCAAAGAATATATTGGGAATACAAATACCCTCATTTCTTGCTACTGCCATATAGTGCCAGTGTCTGACTGGGAATTCAAAGAATATATTGGGGTTACGTGCACCCACAATTTTTACTACTGGTATACAGTGCCATTGTCTGACTGGGAATTCAAAGAATATATTGGGGTTATAAATACCCTCATTTCTTGCTACTGCCATATAGTGCCAGTTTCTGACTGGTAATTCAAAGAATATATTGTGGTTACGTGCACCCACAATTTTTACTACTGGTATACAGTGCCATTGTCTGACTGGGAATTCAAAGAATATATTGGGAATACAAATACCCTCATTTCTTGCTACTGCCATATAGTGCCAGTTTCTGACTGGTAATTCAAAGAATATATTGGGGTTACGTGCACCCACAATTTTTACTACTGGTATACAGTGCCATTGTCTGACTGGGAATTCAAAGAATATATTGGGAATACAAATACCCTCATTTCTTGCTACTGCCATATAGTGCCAGTGTCTGACTGGGAATTCAAAGAATATATTGTGGTTACGTGCACCCACAATTTTTACTACTGGTATACAGTGCCATTGTCTGACTGGGAATTCAAAGAATATATTGGGAATACAAATACCCTCATTTCTTGCTACTGCCATATAGTGCCAGTGTCTGACTGGGAATTCAAAGAATATATTGGGGTTACGTGCACCCACAATTTTTACTACTGGTATACAGTGCCAATTTCTAACTAGGAATTCAAAATGCGCAAGGCTCCCGGAAAGGGACGTGGACGAGGCCGTGGGCGAGGTCGGGGGAATGGTTCTGGGGAGCAAGGTAGCAGTGAAGCCACAGGGCGTCCCGTGCCTACTCCTGTGGGGCAGCAAGCATTGCGCCACTCCACAGTGCCAGGGTTGCTTGCCACATTAACTAAACTGCAGGGTACAAACCTTAGTAGGCCCGAGAACCAGGAACAGGTCTTGCAATGGCTGTCAGAGAACGCTTACAGCACATTGTCCAGCAGCCAGTCAGACTCTGCCTCCTCTCCTCCTATTACCCAACAGTCTTGTCTTCCTTCCTCCCAAAATTCCGAAGCTTTACAGAACAATAACCCAAACTGTCCCTGCTCCCCAGAGCTGTTCTCCGCTCCTTTCATTGTCCCTCAACCTGCCTCTCCACGTCACGATTCCACGAACCTAACAGAGGAGCATCTGTGTCCAGATGCTCAAACACTAGAGTCTCCTCCATCTCCGTTCGATTTGGTGGTGGATGACCAGCAACCCACCCTCATCGACGATGATGTGACGCAGTTGCCGTCAGGGCATCCAGTTGACCGGCGCATTGTGCGGGAGGAGGAGATGAGACAGGAGTTGGAAGAGGAAGTGGTGGATGATGAGGACACTGACCCGACCTGGACAGGGGGGATGTCAAACGGGGAAAGTAGTGTGGATGTTGAGGCAGGTGCAGCACCAAAAAGGGTAGCTAGAGGCAGAGGCAGAGGTCAGCAGCTTAGGCAAAGCCAGGCCACACCCGGAATCTCCCAAGATGTTCCAGTTCGTACCCAGCCCCGAAAAACTCCCACCTCGAGGGCACGTTTCTCGAAGGTGTGGAGTTTTTTCAAGGAATGCGCCGAGGACAGATATAGTGTTGTCTGCACAATTTGCCTCTCGAAATTGATTAGGGGCTCTGAGAAGAGCAACCTGTCCACCACTTCAATGCGCCGTCATTTGGAATCCAAGCACTGGAATCAGTGGCAGGCAGCAACGGCAGGACAAAGGCCGCCTGCCGTTCACGCCACTGCCACTGCCTCTGCCACTGCCTCTGCCTCTGCCACTGCCACTGCTGACTGTGCTGGCGATGCACTCCAGAGGACGAGCCAGGACACCACTTCATCTGCCTCCGCCACTTTGTTGACTTCTACCTCATCCTCCCCTGGTCCTGTCTTATCTCCTTCTCCTGCACCATCAAAGGCACCATCAGGCGTTTCTTTACAACAACCCACCATCTCTCAGACATTGGAGCGGCGGCAGAAATACACTGCTAACCACCCACACGCGCAAGCCTTGAACGCCAACATCGCTAAACTGCTGGCCCAGGAGATGTTGGCGTTCCGGCTTGTTGAAACTCCCGCCTTCCTGGACCTGATGGCAACTGCGGCACCTCGCTATGCTGTCCCTAGCCGTCACTACTTCTCCCGGTGTGCCGTCCCCGCCTTGCACCAGCACGTGTCACTCAACATCAGGCGGGCCCTTAGTTCCGCGCTTTGCACAAAGGTCCACTTGACCACCGACGCGTGGACAAGTGCATGCGGACAGGGACGCTACATTTCACTGACGGCACACTGGGTGAATGTAGTTGAGGCTGGGACTGCTTCCCAAACTGGCCCGGTGTACCTCGTCTCCCCGCCTAACATTCCTGGCAGGGACACGAGAAGAACACCCCCCTCCTCCTCCTCCTCTACCGCCTCCTCCTCCGCCACCGCCTCCTCCTCCGCCACCGCCTCCTCCTCCGCTGTTAGATTGACCCCAGCTACGAGTTGGAAACGTTGCAGCACTGGCGTTGGTAGACGTCAGCAGGCTGTGCTGAAGCTGATCAGCTTGGGGGACAGACAGCACACTGCCTCCGAGGTGAGGGATGCCCTCCTCGATGAGACGGCAATATGGTTTGAGCCGCTGCACCTGGGCCCAGGCATGGTCGTTTGTGATAACGGCCGGAACCTGGTAACAGCTCTGGAGCTTGCCGGACTCCAACATGTTCCATGCCTGGCCCACGTCTTCAACCTAGTGGTGCAACGTTTCCTAAAGAGCTACCCCAATGTTCCAGAGCTACTGGTGAAAGTGCGGCGCATGTGCGCCCACTTTCGCAAGTCGACAGTAGCCGCTGCTAGCTTAAAATCTCTCCAGCAACGCCTGCATGTGCCACAACACCGGCTTTTGTGCGACGTCCCCACACGCTGGAACTCAACGTTTCAGATGTTGAATAGAGTGGTTGAGCAGCAGAGACCTTTGATGGAATACCAGCTACAAAACCCTAGGGTGCCACAAAGTCAGCTGCCTCAGTTTCACATCCATGAGTGGCCATGGATGAGAGACCTTTGTGACATCCTACGGGTCTTTGAGGAGTCCACAAGGAGGGTGAGCTCTGAGGATGCGATGGTGAGCCTTACAATCCCGCTCTTGTGTGTTCTGAGAGAATCCCTGATTGACATCAGGGATAACTCAGATCACACAGAGGAGTTAGGGATAGCATCCGATCCGTCACAGCTGGAGAGTAGGTCCACACATCTGTCCGCTTCACTGCGTTTAATGGAGGAGGAGGAGGAGGAGGAGGAAGAAGAGTTGTCCGATGATGTGATGGTGATACAGGAGGCTTCCGGGCAACTTCGAATCGTCCCATTGTTGCAGCGCGGATGGGTAGACATGGAGGATGAGGAGGAAATGGAGATTGAACTTTCCGGTGGGGCCAGAGGAGTCATGCCAACTAACACTGTGGCAGACATGGCTGAGTTCATGTTGGGGTGCTTTACAACCGACAAGCGTATTGTCAAAATCATGGAGGACAACCAGTACTGGAACTTTGCTATCCTTGACCCCCGGTATAAAAACAACATCTCGTCTTTTATTCCGGTAGAGGGGAGGGCCAATCGCATCAATGCTTGCCACAGGCAATTGGTGCAGAATATGATGGAGATGTTTCCAGCATGTGACGTTGGCGGCAGGGAGGGCAGTTCCTCCAGTAGGCAACCAAGTTCTCACCGGTCCACACAAACGAGGGGCACACTGTCTAAGGTCTGGGACACCTTGATGGCACCCCCTCGCCAAAGTGCCGCCACGGAGGGTCCTAGTGTCACCAGGCGTGAGAAGTATAGGCGCATGTTGCGGGAATACCTTTCCGACCACAGCCCTGTCCTCTCCGACCCCTCTGCGCCCTACACGTATTGGGTGTCGAAGTTGGACCTGTGGCTTGAACTTGCCCTATATGCCTTGGAGGTGCTGTCCTGTCCTGCCGCCAGCGTCCTATCTGAGAGGGTGTTCAGTGCAGCCGGTGGCATCATCACTGACAAGCGCACCCGTCTGTCAGCTGAGAGTGCCGACCGGCTCACTTTGATAAAAATGAACCACCACTGGGTAGAGCCGTCATTTTTGTGCCCACCTGTGTAAAGCACCCCAACATGAAACTCCATGTCTGTACTCAACCTCTCCAATTCCTCCGCATCCTCATACTCATCCACCATAAGCGTTGCACAATTCTGCTAATACTAGGCTCCCTCCACCCTGATTTCCACCAACTCTGCTGGTTAGAGGCTCCCTCCACCATGAATTTGCCCAAACTGGGCTGTTTAGAGGCTCCCTCCACCATGAATTGGTCCAAACTGGGGTTTTTAGAGGCTCCCTCCACCATGAATTGGTCCAAACTGGGCTGTTTAGCGGCTCCCTCCACCATTAATTGGTCCAAACTGGGCTGGTTAGAGGCTCCCTCCACCATGAATTTGCCCAAACTGGGCTTTTTAGAGGCTCCCTCCACCATGAATTTGCCCAAACTGGGCTGGTTAGAGGCTCCCTCCACCATGAATTGGTCCAAACTGGGGTTTTTAGAGGCTCCCTCCACCATGAATTGGTCCAAACTGGGCTGGTTAGAGGCTCCCTCCACCATGAATTGGTCCAAACTGGGTTTTTTAGAGGCTCCCTCCACCATGAATTGGTCCAAACTGGGGTTTTTAGAGGCTCCCTCCACCATGAATTGGTCCAAACTGGGCTGTTTAGCGGCTCCCTCTACCATTAATTGGTCCAAACTGGGCTGGTTAGAGGCTCCCTCCACCATGAATTTGCCCAAACTGGGCTGTTTAGAGGCTCCCTCCACCATGAATTTGCCCAAACTGGGCTGGTTAGAGGCTCCCTCCACCATGAATTGGTCCAAACTGGGGTTTTTAGAGGCTCCCTCCACCATGAATTGGTCCAAACTGGGCTGTTTAGCGGCTCCCTCCACCATTAATTGGTCCAAACTGGGCTGGTTAGAGGCTCCCTCCACCATGAATGTGCCCAAACTGGGCTGTTTAGAGGCTCCCTCCACCATGAATTTGCCCAAACTGGGCTGGTTAGAGGCTCCCTCCACCATGAATTGGTCCAAACTGGGGTTTTTAGAGGCTCCCTCCACCATGAATTGGTCCAAACTTGGCTGTTTAGAGGCTCCCTCCACCATTAATTGGTCCAAACTGGGCTGGTTAGAGGCTCCCTCCACCATGAATTGGTCCAAACTGGGTTTTTTAGAGGCTCCCTCCACCATGAATTGGTCCAAACTGGGGTTTTTAGAGGCTCCCTCCACCATGAATTGGTCCAAACTTGGCTGTTTAGAGGCTCCCTCCACCATTAATTGGTCCAAACTGGGCTGGTTAGAGGCTCCCTCCACCATGAATTGGTCCAAACTGGGTTTTTTAGAGGCTCCCTCCACCATGAATTGGTCCAAACTGGGCTGTTTAGAGGCTCCCTCCACCATGAATTTGCCCAAACTGGGCTGTTTAGAGGCTCCCTCCACCATGAATTGGTCCAAACTGGGCTGGTTAGAGGCTCCCTCCACCATGAATTTGCCCAAACTGGGCTGTTTAGAGGCTCCCTCCACCATGAATTGGTCCAAACTGGGTTTTTTAGAGGCTCCCTCCACCATGAATTGGTCCAAACTGGGCTGTTTAGAGGCTCCCTCCACCATGAATTTGCCCAAACTGGGCTGGTTAGAGGCTCCCTCCACCATGAATTGGTCCAAACTGGGCTGGTTAGAGGCTCCCTCCACCATGAATTTGCCCAAACTGGGCTGTTTAGAGGCTCCCTCCACCATGAATTGGTCCAAACTGGGTTTTTTAGAGGCTCCCTCCACCATGAATTGGTCCAAACTGGGCTGTTTAGAGGCTCCCTCCACCATGAATTTGCCCAAACTGGGCTGGTTAGAGGCTCCCTCCACCATTAATTGGTCCAAACTGGGCTGGTTAGAGGCTCCCTCCACCATGAATTTGCCCAAACTGGGCTGTTTAGAGGCTCCCTCCACCATGAATTTGCCCAAACTGGGCTGGTTAGAGGCTCCCTCCACCATGAATTGGTCCAAACTGGGTTTTTTAGAGGCTCCCTCCACCATGAATTTGCCCAAACTGGGCTGGTTAGAGGCTCCCTCCACCATGAATTGGTCCAAACTGGGTTTTTTAGAGGCTCCCTCCACCATGAATTTGCCCAAACTGGGCTGGTTAGAGGCTCCCTCCACCATGAATTGGTCCAAACTGGGTTTTTTAGAGGCTCCCTCCACCATGAATTTGCCCACACTGGGCTGGTTAGAGGCTCCCTCCACCATGAATTGGTCCAAACTGGGGTTTTTAGAGGCTCCCTCCACCATGAATTTGCCCAAACTGGGGTGTTTAGAGGCTCCCTCCACCATGAATTTGCCCAAACTCTGCTGGTTAGAGACTCAATCCACCCTGATTTTCAAAACAAATGTTGGTGCCAACCTCAACTTACTACAAGGGCCAAATTCACTGCTGGTGACAAGCTCTCCTCACTGCAAGTGCCAAATACACATGTTTCAAGGTGTTTTCCTACTGTCAGAGAGGTGGTATTGAGTGTGTAAAGTGTGTAGTTGTTAGGCTGTGATGTTGGGGTAATAGAGGGTCTTTGGTGTGTTAGATGCCCCCAGACATGCTTCCCCTGCTGTCCCAGTGTCATTCCAGAGGTGTTGGCATCATTTCCTGGGGTGTCATAGTGGACTTGGTGACCCTCCAGACACGGATTTGGGTTTCCCCCTTAACGAGTATCTGTTCCCCATAGACTATAATGGGGTTCGAAACCCGTTCGAACACACGAACATTGAGCGGCTGTTCGAATCGAATTTCGAACCTCGAACATTTTAGTGTTCGCTCATCTCTAAATATGACCCAGGATACAGCAAAAATAATTATTTTGATTATTTTGGAATTCAAATTGATGACAGTCAATGACACAACTAATCCATATCATATGTACATTTTTTCACCAGGGTTTGTCATATTACAAGATCTAAGGCATATATTTCAAAGACAGTAGGATAATCAGGTCTCTGAACGCCCATAAACTCAGTCACACGTGGACTAATTAAAGGCTAGAGCTTGAAGTGCACGTTTAAATAGTCACTTGTCTGTCAGACAAATTCTGGACCATCATGATAGTTTTTTAAAAAAGAAAAAGTCTCTAAATTTGCAGCCACCAGTTAGGTTCCTGCCCTTCTAGTGAATTTGCTGTTCACTCCCTATAATTTAGTTACCTTAAAAAATCAAGATGGATTTACAGTAAGTGGCGGGAGGAAGGGCTGGACTAATTACATAGTGGATGGCCACTGTTACAATACTTTGTTTGACTTACCTCTTCTGTTGAAATCCAACATGGCCCACCCTTCCATCTCATGTCATCTGGCATGAGTTGGGGCATCCCTATAAACATTAAGTGGTTGATGGGTCGTGCTGATATCATTGGAATCATTCAATTATTTAAATGTGCATTTATTACACCACTTCGCTGTTCTTTTGCATTTAGTTAGCTACTTTGTTATATCAAGCATGTTACATCCTCCATCTAACTGAAATAAAACAAAGTATGTTAAACAAGCTTTCTAGACAACTTATATCCATTAGTAATCTAGAAATCTTGTTTAACATAATCTTTTATTTCAGTTACATTTTGAATAACTTCCAGACTACTTATTCTTTTTAAAGTTTACCAAGATTAAACTTTAATCAGTCATGATTACATCTGCTATGTTTTTACTCCTTGTAAATGATGTGCCATAAACAATACTTATCACATGTTCTACCTTGTTCTATATTAGAATATTTCCTAAATTGTGTTACTCACAATTTGGAAAATCCTAAATTTAGATATTTCAAAATTGAAGTCAGAAAACCTTTTTTAAATGTTACTAAAATGCAAGCAAATCCTCTAACACAAACCAATGCCTTTCCGTTCACCACTCTCAAATTCCTTCTGCTCTACTCATACAGGGTACGTGGGACCAATTCCTATTATCATTGGAGATCCCAGATGTCAGACCCCCACTGATCAGTTCCGTGCTATCCTGTGGACAGCGGATAACTTTTAATTACTGAAAAACCCCTTCTGCTTGTTCACAATGTAATATTTGCAAAAAACGAAGTGCCGTGGCTACTATCTATCTATCTATCTATCTATCTATCTATCTATCAAACTATATACAAAAACAAGCAGCACAGCTAATAAAAGTCTGCTTTTTTCATACATTTGACTTCTGTCTCTTTTTATCTATCTTTTTATTTTTCCATTTGCTTTCCATTTAAAAATAGAATTAACATTTCATACATAGCAGTTTGTATGATTACAGAATGATTACTTAGATCTACCAAACAAATATTTGCAATTAAGGATAGGTTCACACTTTCACTAGACTCTCAGTTGTTCTGGTTTGCCAGTAGACTCAAACAATGGAGAACTGGACCGCTCAAACAGTGGTTACCCATAGACAGCATAATTGGATCCGCCAGGTGTCCGTGCGGTTTTCACCATTTTTATACTGAAACCAGTGGAGAGAAAAGCCCTCCATGCAGGACTTTTTTCTTTGACGATATTCAGTGATTTTTGCAGGGAGGTCTCTAACGGAGACTCCGACGCAGATGAGAACCTAGCCTAACATCTTATTTGTCATAATGAAAAAGCTTTGATAGAGGCAGAACTTATTTGTCCAACATAGGCTGATTGTGCATCCACAGCATAGATCAAGAAGACATGCAATCACCACTATCAGAGCCCTGTAATTATGTACACACATTAAATACCTCTGCTTTGTCATAGGGAAGAATAGATTACACAATGATTATTATTGTGAAGAAACTTCTTTGTTACTGAATTGAAGGTGGCCATGCATTGAAATGCAACCTGTTGTTCTCAGGGATTAGCCATTTTTTTGCACATAGACGACTGAAGGAGGATGACTGCAGTGTGTTTCTCAGTGCAATCACAGGGCTCTGTTTTCGTGTATGGAAGGAGTTAGACCCTTGGGGATAACTTTGCCTTGAACGTCTTCATGACAAAATATCTCATATATAATGGGATGTT
This sequence comes from Leptodactylus fuscus, assembly GCF_031893055.1. Lineage (NCBI taxonomy): Eukaryota > Metazoa > Chordata > Amphibia > Anura > Leptodactylidae > Leptodactylus > Leptodactylus fuscus. The sequence continues at coordinate 18,567 of NW_027440726.1, read as the reverse complement.
GAAAATGATTTGCATATTACATCATATTTTTTCAGAATTAAAGCTCTTGTAAGATGAACAAACCCTATTGCATTATTCTAATTCAGATGAAATTATTGTATAGCTATATGCAATTTTTCCTGTTTATATCTTCTTTCATTTTTAACATTTATTCATATGTATTAGCAGTGTGGCTACCTATGTACAAATGTCCATCTTTGCACAACACAGCATCCGATTAAACTTTCAACACTGGCATATGTCTGAAAATTCCTTACTGAGCCCACAATATATGCCTTCTTTATTTATCTTCTTGTTACCCCAGAATATCTTCTATGTAGCAGCCAAGTTCCTAAGTGCCTTTTTGTCCGTCACATCTCCTTGCAGTATTCAGCTGAATGCTTTATTGCTAATATAACATCTGCATTCTCAAGAACAGGTTCCTAGTGCATTAATGCTGCTTTAGCATCTGTTTGCAGTAACCCAGCTGCTGAATCTTTGGTTGCTGGTGTCAAAAACCCTTTCAATATGAATTTTCCCAATGCCCAATTGCTGTGCACAGTAATCTGGAAGTTCAAGGGTTAATAATACCTCACGCCTCAGATGCGCAACTAGCATACAAAATAGTCTGCAAAGGCTAATAGCAAATACAGATTTGTGCAGAATGCAGAAAACATTGGGCATATAGCACAAATAACAGTACATATCCTGTCTATATATATATATATATATATATATATATATATATATATATATATATATATATACACACACACACACACACACACACACACATTCGCAATTATATATCATGTATGCATTAATATACATCCTGGAAGACTCTATATAATTCAGGGGAATGCAGATTCCACATTCATACATACAACATATATATGAGTATGAACGTTACCTATGTATGCATATTACCTGTTTGATGGCTGCAGCAGAGTAGGGAAGCCAGCCACTGTTTTGTCAAATAGAAAAGAAGTCAGTGCAGATGAGAGGGAGGTGAGTGAGATGTATAGGGAAAAAGGGGGAGGAGAGCATTGGAAAGAGATGGTGGAAACATTCATTCATTCAGGGCATAGAGGGAAAGAGTCAGACAGAGGGAGGGGGAATTAATTTTTGCTGGTGCAAGAGGAGAAGGAAAGACTGGGAGGTGGGGAAAAGGCTTGAGGAAAAACAAGTACTGTAAAGCGGATGGAGAGAAACAGAGGGAAGGCAGTGAATAGCATAGCAAATTATAGATATAGGAGTGGGGAATGATGGTGGATTTGCAATGGTTGCGTTCAGGGTCGGTTGTAGATAAACTGTGGACCTGGGCAAAATTAAATGCAGGGCCCCAACTGCTGATACACCAACAATGCCATCATATTTCCAGGGGCAGCTCCTTTAATGACGCCCCCTTTTTGCCCCCCAAAACAGTAACCAGCACCCCTCCTTATGCCAGCACACAATTCAAATAACCACCTTTGTACCATCAAATACATGTTTGCACCCCCCTCATTATAGCATCTTCTTATAAATAATAGTCCCTGCTTATAAATAGTGCCACATATCAGTAATAGTTCCCCCTTATCAGTAAGTAGCCTCTGCCCGCAACTTTGTCTGCGTGTTGTTGGCGTCGATGATCCGCCTATATTCAGTAAATTGCTGCCATCAATGGTTTGCTTGCTCCAGCATTTCGGTATCTCTTAAGATATCTCTAACGATGTCTAGTTGCTGAACTTGATCCTCACGCCATGCCTGTGATTGTTCCGGCATCTCAGCAACTCACTGGGAAGCCACATAATGAGTGTGTTGTTGGCATTGATATTCGCCTGCTCCGGCATTTCGGCAATTGTCAAGCTTGCCTGCCGCTAAACTCGTTCCTTGCACTGTGCACGTGATTGTTCCGGCATCTCAGCAGCATGCTGGGACGCAATATAATGAGCTTGTTGTTGGCGTCGATGATTCGCCTGCTCCGGCGTTTCGGCAGCTGTTAAGCTGGCCCGCCGCTGAACTCATTCCTTGCGTTGTGCCCATGATTGTTCCAGCATCTCAGCAGCTTGCTGGGACACCATATAATGAGCTTGTTGTTGGCGCCGATGATCCCGGTCGGCTCCGCTTGACTTCTGGCTACGTTCATAGATGTCTTTGTTTTAGATTTTTGCAGAAAATTAGATTTTCTTTTTCCCGGTATTTTTAAAAGTAGCAAACTGTCAATTTGGATTAAAGGCGTTTTTCCATCCAGTGTGTCAGCATGTTGCCTGGAGCTGATCAGATAATATGCAAATGCATATACAGAATGGACAGAGGGTTAGCTGAGTGTTTACATAGAGAGATAACAAACCTGGCTTTATCAGAAGCTGAGATAAACTGCAGGCAAGAGCAGTATAATATAGTATGTGAACATAAATTCATAACAGTCGTGAACTACTGGGATAAAAAGAAGCATATGTTTTAATCGAGGTTACAAACTATCTATGTGCCAAATTTCATTCGAACCCATCCAAACACAAACTTTCACATTTATAAAATTAGTAGGATAGCATAGCCCATTTCATAAATAATAGTGCTCCAATAGTACCCCTTATTAATAATAACCTTCTCATAAATAATAGCCCACATTATCAATATTGGCCCACTTATAAATAATAGCCCCTCCTTATAGAGTTTCCCTATTATAAATAAAAATGACACCAATAGCCGCCTCTCTCTCTCTACATTATATATATATATATATATATATATATATATATATATATATATATATACAGTATATATATTGTAAGAAAATGACAGGAAAAGTCCTGGAAGGACGCTATATCTCCCCTAGAGTCCTCTCATATGTCTGGTGAGTGAGGGCTTCAATAGCTGTAGTAAGGCATATGTCAGTATTAACCCCTTCTCATCCTACTGCAGGAAGGAGCTTTCATGTACAGGTGGGAACAGTTAGGCCTAATCACAGGCCTATAAAGCCTCTCCAGACTTCTGTCCTGGGCAGTTCCTGGGGGAGAGTGGTGGAGCCAGGTCCTGTCCATCCTAACTGAAAACTGGTGAGACCAGTGGGTGCTGCACAGCTTGTATTTTTGTTGCTTTGTTTTGTCCGTGTGGTTGAAGCAAGCCACACGTATAGACAGATTGCTTCTGTGTAGTTAGTCGCCTAGCCGGGCAGGTATTTGTGTTGCTGTTTTTGCCTGAAGTAAAGGCCTGTTTATTTTGTTTGCCAACACCTTTAAACCTTTTTGCAAAATAAACACATAGGGCTAAAACCCTGTTCAAACTGATTTTGGTGTCTGTCTCTGACTGTCTGGGTCCGCTGCTGCTACCGCTGAGCCTATCTCCCCCACATTTGGTGCTTCGGATGCGGGCAAGCCCAGTTTAAAACAGCTCTTAAAGAGACAGATACCTTTTTTTTTTCTCTCGCTCTATCACTGGATGTCCTGGGTGAAGGCGGTGGTAGAACAAAAGATGAACGCTGCCGCAATGGAAGACCTGGTTAAGTTGCTTGGACAGGCCCAGGTGGATGCTGAGAGGCGGCAACAGCATGCAATGGAGGCCTCTGAAAAATGGCAACAAGAAATGAATCTGATGTTCATGAAGCAGTTGACTGCGTTGAGTGAGACCTTGGCTGCTCAAAAGCTGGGGAGAGCGTCTTCTGCTGAGTCCCAAGAGGTGAGACCCACTGCTCGAGCTGCTGTACAGAGTTTGCTACAAAAGATGACATCCACAGACGACGTGGAAGCGTATTTACATGTTTTTGAGCGGGTTGCGAGAAAAGCTGCCAAAAGAACAGTGGGCAGATGTCGTGGCGCCTTTTTTAACCGGGGAGCCACAAAAGGCGTATTATGATCTGTGTGAGACAGACGCCAGGGACTATACCAAGCTGAGGGGAGAAATCCTAGCCCGACTTGGAGTAAACATGCATGTACGAGCCGGAAGGGTACATCACTGGACTTTTTCTGAAAGTCTCCCACCCAGGTCTCAAATGCATGACTTGGTCTACCTGGTGAAAAAGTGGCTCCAGCCAGAAGCGTCCCCTGCCAAGATGGTAGAACGGGTAGTGCTGGACAAGTACACCCGCTCCCTTCCTCCTAAAATCCAACGCTGGGTTGGCCAAGCAGGGCCCACGACGGCAGAGGAGCTGGTTTGCCTGGTGGAGAGATATCGGGCCACTGAGGAACTCCTCCAGACACCCTCCCGGCCAACCTCCCCGAAATCTGGCAGGATCATACCCACCAATAGGGGTGTGAGGAGGATTGGACTGGAAGGTTGTATACCCGGGGAGCAGGCAGCCGGAACCATGTTCCCTAGATTCAAAATGCAAAATGGCGAACAATCCCATTTACGGTGCTGGCGGTGCCATGAGATGGGACATGTGGCTGCACGTTGCCCTCTGACCAGTGAGCCAATGGACTGTAGCAGTGTCCGGCAAGTCTCGCTGTTTTCTCAACCTGCCTGTTTAGCCGAACTGCCGACGGATGAGGATCCTCCAATGTGTGTGGTAACTGTGGGAGGACAGTCTGTGTCTGCTCTCATGGACTCTGGTAGTGTGGTGACCCTGATACGTGCAACCCTGGTGGACCCTGCCCAATACAATGGACGTACGGTGGGGGTCTTGTGCATCCATGATGACATCAGAAAGTACCCAATAGCCGAAGTCCCCATCGAGACTACCTGTGGGGTAGTCCGTCACCAGGTCGGTGTAGTGCAGAGCCTGTTCCACAGTGTCATTCTTGGAAGAGATTTTCCTGGGTTCTGGAGCCTGTGGAAAACCCAAGATAAAGAGCAGGATGGGTGTGAAAGGTTGCCAAAAATGGATCCTGAACCTTTTGACCCGGACTGTGGTGGGCCAGCAATAGCCGCTGTCCCAGAAGAAACTAGCTCACCACTTACTGTGTTAGCTGGTGACACTGAAGGTCAGCAGGAGGTGTCTGACCTACCAGAACTTGAGGTGTCCCATGACAATTTTGGTACTGCCCAACTCAGGGACCCACACTTGTCTCGGGCACGAGAAAATGTAAAGGTGATAAATGGTCAGTCCCAATATCCAGGGGCTGATCAAGAATTTCCTTATTTTGCTATGAACCAGGATTTACTGTATAGGGTAAACAAAATAAGAGATAATGTAATTGAGCAATTGTTGGTACCCCAACCTTTCCAAAAAGTGGTTCTAGACTTAGCCCATAAGCATGCACTGGGAGGACATTTGGGGTATGAAAAAACTAAAGAACGTATATTACAACGTTTCTATTGGCCGGGGGTGGACAGACATGTACGAGATTACTGTAGCTCCTGCCCAGTGTGCCAATTGACTGCACCAGTCTCCCACTTCAGGAGTCCATTAGTACCCCTCCCAATTATAGAGGTGCCCTTTGAGCGTATAGCTATGGATTTGGTGGGACCCCTGGTGAAATCGGCTAGAGGACATCAGTACATATTGGTCGTAGTAGATTATGCTACCCGATACCCTGAGGCCGTGCCCCTCAGACATACCTCGGCAAAACTGATCGCAAAGGAGTTGTTTTATATGTTTTCCCGGACTGGTATCCCTAAAGAGATCCTGACGGATCAAGGTACCCCCTTTATGTCCAAAATTACAAAGGAAATGTGTAAGCTCCTGGGCATTAAGCACTTGAGAACCTCTGTCTACCACCCCCAGACCAATGGCCTAGTTGAGAGGTTTAATAAGACCCTTAAAGGAATGTTGAAAAGGGTGGTTAGCAAGGATGGTAAGGACTGGGATTGTTTGCTGCCATATTTAATGTTTGCCATCCGAGAGGTACCCCAGTCCTCCACCGGATTCTCTCCCTTCGAGCTAGTGTATGGAAGACATCCAAGGGGTCTATTACATATTGCTAGGGAAACTTGGGAACAGGAACCCACTCCCTACCGTAGCGTTATAGAGCACATAACCCAAATGCAAGACCGAATTGCCGCAGTAATGCCCATCGTAAAGGAGCACATGGAGCATGCTCAGTTGGCACAAAGCCGTGTTTATAACCGAAAGGCTCAGCTCAGATCCTTTAACCCAGGTGACCGGGTGTTAGTGCTCGTGCCCACCATAGAGAGTAAATTCCTAGCCAAATGGCAAGGTCCATATGAGATAATTGAAAAAGTGGGAAATGTAAACTACAAGGTCTTCCAACCAGGCAGGAGGAAACCTGAACAGATCTACCATGTGAATCTGTTAAAACCCTGGAAAGAGAGGGAATCCTTGTCGGCCCTAAGTACCCCTAGGGAGAGTGCCACTAAAGGCAGAGGTGCAAGTGGTAATCATTGCCCTGATGTACAGATAGCGGCGACTCTGTCTAAGGTACAGGCGCAAGAGACAAAGGAACTAGTACAGAGAAACACTGATGTATTTTCAGAGACCCCTGGGCGTACTAATCTAATAGAGCACGACATTGTAACCGAGCCGCAGGTACGAATCAGTCTGAAGCCCTACCGTGTACCTGAAGCTCGTAGACAGGCCATAACAAAAGAGGTTAACAATATGTTAGCTCTTGGGGTCATTGAAGAGTCAAAAAGTGCGTGGTCAAATCCTATTGTCCTGATTCCCAAACCCGATGGTACAATCAGATTTTGTAACGATTTCCGTAAATTAAATGAAAATTCAAAGTTTGATGCCTATCCGATGCCCAGAGTAGACGAGCTGATCGAGAGGTTAGGGACTTCCAGGTATTTCTCGACTCTCGATTTAACAAAAGGGTATTGGCAGGTGCCGCTTACGGAGAGTGCTAGAGAGAAAACTGCATTTGCCACCCCAGATGGTCTCTTCCAGTACGTAACTATGCCTTTCGGATTACATGGTGCTCCCGCCACCTTTCAACGGTTGGACAAAATCCTCAAGCCACATCGCAGGTATGCTTCAGCCTACCTTGACGATATTGTCATCTTCAGCCCTGATTGGGGGAGCCACTTGCCGAAGGTCCAAGCGGTACTAGATTCGCTTCGGGCAGCCGGATTAACTGCTAACCCCAAAAAGTGCGCATTGGGCCTTGAGGAAGCCCGGTATTTGGGGTACACAATAGGACGAGGAGTAATCAAACCCCAGGTGAATAAAGTAGAGGCTATCCAGAACTGGCCCCGTCCCGTAAGTAAAAAGCAGGTGAGGGCTTTCCTGGGAATTGTGGGGTACTATAGGAGGTTCATACCCAATTTTGCCTCCATTGCAGCTCCCCTGACTGACCTGACCAAGGGAGGGAGAACTGGCCTCATCAAATGGAGTGAGGGGGCTGAGGGGGCATTCCAAAAGTTAAAATCGGTCCTTTGTATACAACCGGTCTTGGTCACTCCAAATTATGCCAAAGAGTTTGTGGTACAGACTGATGCCTCAGATGTAGGGTTAGGGGCAGTCCTTTCACAGGTGATCGAAGGTGAGGAACATCCAGTCACATACCTGAGTCGAAAGCTCACTCACGCAGAGAAAAATTACAGTATTGTAGAAAGGGAGTGTTTGGCCATCAAATGGGCTCTGGAGTCCCTACGATATTATTTGCTAGGCCGACAGTTTCGGTTGATTACTGACCACTCCCCTCTCACATGGATGTCTCAGGCTAAAGAGAGAAATGCCCGGGTTACGAGATGGTTCCTTACCTTGCAAAATTTTAAATTTAAGGTCGAACACCGATCCGGGAAATTACAGGGGAATGCAGATGCTTTATCCAGGACACATTGTATGGTGGCGAAAGGTGTTCGCCCCTATAGGTTCGAACAAAGGGGGAGGGTATGTAAGAAAGTGACAAGAAAAGTCCTGGAAGGACGCTATATCTCCCCTAGAGTCCTCTCATATGTCTGGTGAGTGAGGGCTTCAATAGCTGTAGTAAGGCATATGTCAGTATTAACCCCTTCTCATTCTACTGCAGGAAGGAGCTTTCATGTACAGGTGGGAACAGTTAGGCCTAATCACAGGCCTATAAAGCCTCTCCAGACTTCTGTCCTGGGCAGTTCCTGGGGGAGAGTGGTGGAGCCAGGTCCTGTCCATCCTAACTGAAAACTGGTGAGACCAGTGGGTGCTGCACAGCTTGTATTTTTGTTGCTTTGTTTTGTCCGTGTGGTTGAAGCAAGCCACACGTATAGACAGATTGCTTCTGTGTAGTTAGTCGCCTAGCCGGGCAGGTATTTGTGTTGCTGTTTTTGCCTGAAGTAAAGGCCTGTTTATTTTGTTTGCCAACACCTTTAAACCTTTTTGCAAAATAAACACACAGGGCTAAAACCCTGTTCAAACTGATTTTGGTGTCTGTCTCTGACTGTCTGGGTCCGCTGCTGCTACCGCTGAGCCTATCTCCCCCACAATATATATATATATATATATATATATATATATATATATATATATTAAGCCGATGGCTGTTCAGGTAATGGAGGGGGTGTACATCTCACCCGGACTACTAAGGTGGGTGAGATGAGAAGACTCCAGAAGGAATGTTTGTTCTCAGCAGACAACTTTCGTCTGCTGAGCATTTTGGTAAATGCTCAGTATTGGGCTGGATTTTTTTGGAATGGCAAGTAGGTTGGTAGTGGGACCTGTCATTCCACCCACCTTCAGTCCACATTTTGGGGATATTCCGGCAGCAACTCAGCTGCAGAGAGTCTGCTCATCAAGGGAGCTTAAGAAGCCAGCTCCAGCAGCTGACTTTGGGCAGAGTTTGGCTGAAGAGCCAAAGAGAGGTTATATTTTGGAGCTGTGTCCTGAATGACTCAACTGGCTTTTGATTTCTGTGATTCTAGGTGTGGTAACCTATTCTATGTTTAGTTATAGAGCCTAGTTGGGCAGGTATTTATTTTTGTATTGATTCCTTTTCTTTCTTTTCTTTTTTGATCCTTTTTTCTTTTTTGATTCCTTTTGCAGCTGCACCCAATTATACACATCTTCCCATGACATCACCCCTGCACAGAACAGAACACCAGTGACTGTCTTTCTGCTGTCTCTAATATCATGTCCTCGCTCTATCTGAAACTAAATCTCTCTAAGACTGAACTACTACTGTTTCCACCATCTAATAGATCTGTCCCTGATATATCCATTGTAGTCTCAGGCCTTTCTATAACTCCTAGGCAGCATGCCTGCTGCCTCGGGGTCATGTTTGACACATACCTTTCCTTCATATTGAATCACTTGCACGTTCATGTCACCTCCACCTCAAAAACATCTCCAGAATACGCCCTTTTCTCACCAGAGATACACTAAAGACACTTATTGTCTCTCTGATTCATTCTCGCCTAGACTACTGTAACTCCTTACTAATCAGTCTCCCTCTCACTAAACTCTCCCCTCTACAATCTATTCTGAATGCAGCGGCCAGGCTCATCTATCAGGCTAGACGCTACAGCGATGCCTCGGGTCTGCGCCAGTCGCTACATTGGCTGCCTATTCATTATAGAATAAAATATAAAGTTATCACCCTCATCCACAAGGCTCTCCATAATGCTGCACCTCCCTACATTTCCTCCCTCATCTCTGTCTACCGCCCAATCCGTGCTCTCCGCTCACTCAATGACCTAACACTTACATCCTCTATTATCAGAACCTCCCACGCTCGTATACAAGACTTCTCCCGAGTTGCACCACTTCTCTGGAATACTGTAGCCCAGACAATCAGATTAACTCCCAATTTCTACAGTTTCAAACGCAAACTAAAGACACATCTTTTCAGACAGGCCTATCACAATTTCTAATGTAAATCCTTCCGTACTATAATTAGAATCCCCAAAATTTAACCTTCCTCCCGTCCCCGCTCCCACATTACCCCACATGATATGATGTCTTTTCAGGCTAACTTTATCTGTCCAAGCTCCATCCACATGTTACAGGACACCACTAGTGATGGCTCATAAAGTTTTGTTTGTGTAATGACAGTAACCTCTATTACAAAATTGTCTGAGTACTGTATAAGCAGTGCTGCCCCTGCTACCTCTTGTGTCACCCCCTCTACTTTATAGATTGTAAGCTTTTGCGAGCAGGGCCCTCAGTCCCATTGTGTGAAATGACGTTCTTTGTTATGCATCTGTCTGTATTTGAACCCTACAAATTGTACAGCGCTGCGGAATATGTTGGCGCTATATAAATAAAATGTATTATTATTATTATTATTATATATTATTTTTGAGTGAAAATAAAACTCTACCTTTGTTTTGGACTAAAGAATCTGGACTTGTGTGTCTATGCCACACCACCTAGCAACCCCAGACCCTGACAATCGGTGGAGGACGCGGGCATACAGTGGTTGCTAGGGGCATTGACACATCCGCTCCTTGCTGGAGAAAAAAAAAAAAAAATTATGTCCTGGGTGAAGGCTGCTGCCGCTATACAGATCCAGACTATGGAGGAGATACTGAAGCATCTTGTACAGTCCAATGTGAAGCAACAACAAACAAATCGTTTGCTAATGGAGCAAATAGCGCTCCTTAAAGAGACTGTTGTCACTAGCCCGCAAAGACATGTGCACAGGCTGTGCAACGAGCTTTGCAAAAGATGACCCCAGATGATGACGTGGAGGCCTTCCTGACTGTGTTTGAGAGAGTGGCAGAATGAGAGAAACTGCCAGCTGCTGACTGGGAAGACATCATTGCACCCTATTTGACCAGTGAACCCCAGAAGGCCTATTATGACCTCTGCCAGCAGGATGTCCAGGACTAGGACAAATCAAAGGTGGAAATTCTTGCTCGGCTGGGGGTAACCACTGCTGTCCATGCCCAGTGGGTGCATACCTGGAACTATCATATGGACAAGCCTGCCAGATCCCAGATGTACGACCTGATTCACATGGTGAAAAAGTGGCTGGAACCAGACACCTGTACCCCTGCAAAGATGGTGGAGAAGGTGGGTTGGACACGGAGACCCCAAAGATGCCAACCAGCTCGTCAGCCTTCTGGAGAGGTACCTGGTGACTGAGGCGGAACTCCGTGATGACCCTACAGCGCAACCATCCCCCAGGAACACCTGGCGGAGGGCACCTCCCGGTAAGACTGTTTCGTTATTTGAGAGCGGAGGGAAAGGAGCTTGAGATTTGTTTTCTAGGCAGTCCACCAGCCCAAGAAGGGACTCTCTGCTGGAGAAACCAGGGCTGGTACAGTGTTGGAGATGCCATGAGCGGGGACATATTGCTGCCCAGTGCCCATTCAACTCTGAGCCAATGGACTGTGACGCTGATGGGCTTCGATCATTATTTGCCAGACCTGTCTGTGTTGCAGCATCGGGATTAGAGACTGGGGCTCAGGTCTGCCAAGTTGTGGTGAATGGCCATTCTGTCCAGGAGTTGTTGGACTCTTGTATCGTGGTCACTCTGGTGCATGCCAGCTTGATAGCTGGGGACTTTATCCCGGACAAATGTATGTGTTTGTTGCATCCATGGGGATGTCAAGGACTACCCCATGTCCAAGGTCACAATAGAGACTATAGTAGGATCTGTTTATTATGAAGTGGGTGTTGTAAAAGGGCGTATGCATAATGTGATTTTGGGACGTCATTTCCCTTTATTCTGGGATTTGTGGGGAAAAGGTACAACCACACATCCAAAGGTGGAAACCCCGCCTATGCCCAAAGTGCATGAGGAGGGCAACACCTTTCCATCACAGGTCCTACTGGAGAGGAAGATGATGCCTCTTCCCCAGCTCCTGAGGCTAACATACCTGAATTAGAAGTCTCATGGGATAATTTTGGTACTGCACAATTGAGAGATCCCACTTTTGCCAATGCTCTTGATAATGTGACATTTGTTAACATTGTGCCTCAGGAACCTGATGCTGACCACCAATTCCCACATTTTGCTATAAATAATGACCTCTTGTATCGTGTTGCAAAAAGTAATGGGGAAATTGTGGAGCAGCTTCTCATACCAAAGCCATACCGCTGTGTGGTACTTGATATGGCCCATAATCATGTGCTTGGGGGACACCTAGGGGTGGAGAAAACATAGGAGAGATTCTCCAAAGATTTTATTGGCCAGGCGTGTACAGGGAAGTGAACGACTACTGTGTGTTCTTTCCTATGTGTCAGGAACATGCCCAGCACTACATTTCCGTAGTCTCTTGGTTCCCCTGCCCATCATTGAAGTGCCTTTTGATAGGATTGGTATGAACTTGGTCGGTCCAAAAGTCAGCTAGAGGTCACCAATATATTCTGGTTGTCTTAGATTACGCTATTCGCTATCCTGAGGCAGATCCCTTGCGTAATACGACATCAAAGAGTATTACTCGTGAGTTATTCTATATTTTTTCAAGGACAGGCATACCTAAAGAGATACTGACTGACCAAGGCACACCGTTCATGTCAAAGGTGATGAAAGAGCTATGCAAGCTGTTTAAAATTACCAACATACGGACCTCTGTGTATCACCCCCAGACAGATGGGTTAGTGGAGTGCTTTAATAAGACTCTCAAGCATATGCTTAAAAAGGTGGTAGAAAAAGATGGTCATGACTGGGATTGCCTGTTGCCATACCTGATGTTCTCTATTAGAGAGGTTCCACAAGCGTCTATAGGGTTTTCCCCTTTTGAATTAGTCTATGGTAGACACTAGAGATGAGCGAACACTAAAGTGTCCGAGGTTCGATATCCGATTCGAACAGCCGCACACTGTTTGGCTGTTCGAACGGATTTCGAACCCCATTATAGTGTATGGGAGGAAATGCTCATTTCAGGGGTAAGCAACATTCGATAAAATCATACTTACCAAGTCCACGAGTGACGGTTGGGCTGGATTCTGCTTGAAGTCTTCTCCCGGCGCAGGGTCCCCGCGTCCTCTTCCGGGTGGAATTCACTCTGCCTAGGCATCCAGCCTAGGCAGAGCCGACTGCACTTGCGCGTGCGGCTCTTCCCAGGCCCGACCCCTGAGCAGAGCCGACTGCGCATGCGCGTGTATGCGCGTGCATGCCCGCGCATGCGCAGTCGGCTTTGCCTAGGCCGGATGCCTAGGCAGAGTGAATTCCACCCAGAAGAAGACACGGGGTCGCAGCGCGGAGAAGACTTCGGAAAGGTAAGAGAAGAACCAGCGTTGATTGGCAGAATGTATAGCATTCTGCCAATCAACACTGGTTCTGCATCGAACATTAAACTTGGAACAGCTAGTAGTGTTCGATCGAGTACGAGTATTTCGAATACCGTAGTATTCGATTGAACTCATACTCGATCGAACACTACTCGCTCATCTCTAGTAGACACCCCAGGGGCTTATTAGATATAGCCAAAGAAACCTGGGAAACTGAGGCTTCCCCATACCATAGTGTCATAGTGCATGCAGCTCAAATACAGGACCGTATTTCAACAATCATGCCAATTGTAAAAGAACATCTGAAAAGAGCAGAAGAGGCCCAAAGCAGAATTTACAATCGTGCTGCCAGAGTCCGAGAGTTTAACCCAGGGGACAGAGTCCTACTGTGCCAACTGTGGAGAGCAACTTCTTAGTGAAATGGCAAGGCCCATATGAAATTGTGGAAAAAGTAGGGTCAATCAAGAGCCACAGACCTCTGGACCAGTGACTTCACACGTTCATCGGGAGCTCCCACAGGTAAGGGGGGCAAGGCAGACCTTGCACCGATGCATCCGGCCAGAGGTCCTGGAAAACCTGCCAATCAAAACAAGCGCATCAGCCAACTTGTTCTGCACTCCCGGAACATAACAGGCCTCGAACCATACGTTCAGCTCCAGGCAGCAAAGAACAAGATGACGTAGAAGAGAAAGAACTGGTGATGAGGAAGAGATAAGATAGGTCGGGAGGAAGAGGTAAGATGGAAGGTGGTTTCATTATCAGTGTGAAAAACAACTCGCGGATTCCTAAGGCAATCACCCCACAGTACCACAGCCACAACGATAGGAAAAATTTCCAAAAGGGTAAGGTTCAAACACATACCTCGCGCACACCATTCATCTGGCCAACTTTCAACATACCATTCAGATCCCAAAATGGCTCCAAAACCCGTGGAACCCGCGGCATCAGTAAACAAGTGCAGGTCCCCGTTAGACACTTCCACTGACTGAACACACGTATGACATTTATAATCTTGCAAAAAAACCATCCGAACTGATATATCCACTTTAAAGGAATGGGTAAATCTTATCTTGTGGGAAGGGGAGGTCACGCCCCTAGTAGACAAGGACAGTCTTCTGAAAAAAAAAACGCCCCATGGGCATCACGCGACAGGCGAAGACCAGAAGACCGAGAAGGGATTGCATCTGCCTAAGGGTAACCTTGCTGACTGACATAAAACCTTTAAGCAACTCCATCAAACGGTCCAATTTATCATGAGGGAGACGGAAGACCATGAGGTTAGAATCCAGTTTGATGCCCAAAAAGGAAATCACCATAGAGGGGCCTTCCGTCTTTTCCAGAGATAAAGGGACACCGAAGCGAAACATAAGGGATTTGAAGGAGTCTAGCAGAAATTGACAATGAGTGGAACCCCCGGGGCTATAAACAAAAAGTCATACAAATAATGTATTATGGTCCTAGATTGGGTCTCATATCTCACCACCCACTCCAAAAAGGAGCTGAAACGCTCAAAGAAATGACAAGATATGGAACACCCCATAGGAAGGCAAGAGTCATAAAAATACTGGCCCTCGAAATAACAACCCAAAAGGTGATAACATTCCGGATGAACCGGAAGGAACCAGAAAGCCAACTCAATATCTGATTTTGCTATAAGGGCACCCGTGTCGGCCACCCACAACAAAGCCACTGCCCAGTCAAAGGAGACCTAAGAAACTGACGCCTCTGAGCGGGAAATGCCGTCATTAACGGACGAACCGTAAGTCTAAACTTACCCACCTCCTTTTTTGGGACCAAACCTAATGGGAAAACCCGAAGGTTAGCAAATGGAGGGGAGTCAAACGGGCCTACTATGCAACCCAAACTGATCTCTTTACCAAGTTTTTTATGCAGTACCATGGGATTCTCCCTGAACGACTTCAAATTATCAGAAAACAAGGAAAAGTGGACTCGACAAAGGAAATGAAAAAAACATATACAAAGCCCTGTTGCAACAGTCTTGCAGCCTCGATATTGGGGTACTGATCCAGCCACGGACGCATGGTGACTATGCTCACTGGGGTCTTGCCTTTCAGAGAGACCTGCCAGCTTAGAATCGGACTTCACCGGGCAGGGGCATCGCATTGCGGAGTGATTACCTCTGCAATATGAGCATTCGTGACAATATTTGCAGAGGCCGAAGAACCTGCAATGGCCCTCGTTAAAGAGCCAGCAGGCTCCCGGTCTGCGGACGGCTGCCGATTCCTGAGGGGGAACTGGCCCGGTGGCCACAGGCTGAAAGGGCTGCTTTTGAGACATCATGAGGCGGAGCCACACATCAGTGGCTTTAACCCCCCCATCCAACCCCCCATCCAAAGGTGGCGACGGAATTCTTCATCGTAATGCCACCATGCATTCCCTCTGTGTGATTAAAAGGCATTATACACCACATCCATGTACAGAAAAAGCTCAGAGCAGCACTACAGGTGACGCTTACCCATAATGCACCCCATAACAAAGAAGGCTTGCAACCCATTACTCATAGTGCGAGCAACCTTCGGCTTACTAATCACCGGCCTATCACAATATGAATGTCTCTCACGATCAATCGTATGCTGATTGGTAGAAACTAGGCTCCAAATGTCCACATTTTGATTGTCCCAAATTTTCTGCTTAGTATCCCCATCCAAGCGGGTTCCCAGAGGGCTAATCCCACAGAAAAAGGCATCCTTATTAGAGATGAGTGAACACTATTCAATCGAATAGATATTCGATCCAATATCAGGCCGTTCGAGGTATTCGATTACAATCGAATACCACGAGGCAAACACAGTAAAAATTTGTATCCCCTCCAACCTTCCCTGGCACGTTTTTTGCACCAATAACTGTGCAGGGGAGGTGGGACAGGAACTACGACAACGGAGGCTGTTAAAAAAATTGAAAAAACCCATTGGCTGCCGAAAACATGTGACCTCCCATTTATAAGAACGGCCGCCACCGTATTCGCCATTTTTGCGATCAGAGATAGGGAGAGACAGAGATCTGCTGAGGGCTAGATAGGGTTTAGCTTCAGATAGGCAGGGAAAAACCGAAGAACAACAACAGCTCTTCTCAGAGCTATACACTGCAGGGACAGGAGTCTAGCTTTCCACGGACGGTGATAAACAGGGATACAGAACAGTTACTTCTTGCTATATGCGTGCAAACCAGCTTTTGTTAGGGGTGTCCCCCCACAAAATAGCAGGAATCTACAGCGGTTTCTTCTTGCTATATACTTGACAAACAGCTTTTCTCTGGGGTGTCCCCCACAAAATAGCAGGAATCCACAGCAGTTACTTCTTGCTATATACGTGACAAACAGCTTTTCTTTGGGGTGTCCCCCACAAAATAGCAGGAATTCACAGCAGTTACTTCTTGCTATATACGTTACATATAGCTTTTATTAGGGATGTTCCCCCAAAAACATAGCAGGAATCCACAGCAGTTACTTCTTGCTATATACATTACAAACAGCTTTTATTAGGGGTGTCCCCCAAGAAAGAGCAGGAATCCACTGCAGTTACTTCTTGCTATGTACGAGATAAATAGAGATGAGCGAACAGTAAAATATTCAATATTCGTAATTCATTTCGAATAGTCGCTCAATATTCGACTAATCGAACGAATATTGAACCCCATTATAGTCTATAGGAGAAAATGCTTCATTTCAGGGGACACCACCATTCGACTCAAAAGGGTCACCAAGTCCACTCACACCTCTGCAAATGATACCAACAGCTCTGCAATGCAACTGGGACAGCAGGGGAAGCATGCTTGGGGCATCTAACAAGCCCAAGTCACTGTTTTACCCCAACATCACAGCCTATCAACTACACACTTTCCACACTCAAAAAAACCTCTATCAAAGTGGGAAAATACCTAAAACCATTCTTCCCCAAATGGATGGACACAAACCCAAACTTAAGCTCAACAAACATTAACAAGCACCCCTTTAAATCACATTGCCCATGACAACCACACATGGAATAGGCAATGGGAAATTCATCAGTACCCTCCCTGAACTGTCATTGTGGATGTGTGTGTGTGTATGTGATGTGGTAAGACCTTCAAAAATTCACTTTTATGGCACTTCCAAATTAAGATACAGGCCCTTAAGCTTAACTACCAGCAGAGATTGAGGCCCTTGAGGTGATTTCAGCCTTTTACCTACAGAGTTTTAGGCCCTTTAATTTGGTTTAGTCTTGCACTAGCAGAGATTTGATGGTCCTTTGGGTAAGATGAGCCTTTAAACAGTAGAGATTAAGTTTTTGGCCCTTGGAGTGAGTAGAGCCTTCAAAATACAGTGCTTTTGGCCCTTGGAGTGAGTAGAGCCTTGCACCAGCAGTGTTTCTGGCCCTTGGAGTGAGTAGAGCCTTTAAAAAGCAGTGAATTTGGACCTTGGAGTGAGTAGAGCCTTTAAAAAGCAGTCTGTTTGGCCTTGGCATGAGTAGAGCCTTTAAAATACAGTGCTTTTGGCCCTTGGAGTGAGTAGAGCCTTACACCAGCAGTAGTTTTGGCCCTTGGCGTAAGTAGAGCCTTTAAAATACAGTGCTTTTGGCCCTTGGCATGAGTACAGTCTTTAAAATACAGTGCTTTTGTCCCTTGGAGTGAGTAGAGCCTTGCACCAGCATGTGTTTTTGGCCCTTGTAGTGAGGAGAGCCTTTAAAATACAGTGCTCTGGCCCTTGGAGTGAGTAGAGCCTTTAAAATACAGTGCTTTTGGTCCTTGGTGTGAGTAGAGCCTTTTAAAAGCAGTGCTTTTAGCACTTGGAGTGCGTAGAGCCTTTAAAATACAGTGCTTTTGGCCCTTGGTATGAGTAGAGCCTTTAAAAAGCAGTTTTGTTTTTCCCTTGGTGTGAGTAGAGCATTTAAAATACTTTGCTATTGGCCTTGGCGTGAGTAGAGCCTTTAAAATACAGTGCTTTTGGCCCTTAGAGAGAGTAGAGCCTTTAAAAAGCAGTGTTTTTGTCCCTTGACTTCATTAGAGCCTTTGAAATACAGTGTTTTTGTCCCTTGGCGTGAGTAGAGCCTTTAAAATACTGTGTTTTTCACCCTTGGCGTGAGTAGTGCCTTTAAGATACAGTAATTTTGTCCCTTGGCGTGAGTAGAGCCTTTAAAATACAGTGTTTTTGGCCCTTGGAGTGTGTAGAGCCTGTAAAAAGCAGAGCTTTTGGACCTTGTAGTGCTTTTGGCCGTTGGAGTGAGTAGAGTCTTTAAAATACAGTGCTTTTGACCCTTGAAGTGAGTAGAGCCTTTAAAATACAGTGCTTTTGGACCTTGGTGTGAGTAGAGTCTTTAAAATACAGTGCTTTTGTCCCTTGGAGTGAGTAGAGCCTTGCACTAGCATTGTTTTTGGCCCTTGGAGTGAGTAGAGCCTTTAAAATACAGTGCTTTTGGCCCTTGGCGTGAGTAGAGCCTTTAAAATACTGTGCTTTTGTCCCTTGGCGTGAGTAGAGCCTTTAAAATACAGTCCATTTGATTCTTGGTGTGAGTAGAGCCTTTAAGATACAGTGATTTTGTCCCTTGGCGTGAGTAGAGCCTTTAAAATACAGTGTTTTTGGCCCTTGGAGAGAGTAGAGCCTTTAAAAAGCAGTGTTT